>NW_017670794.1:326069-447179 GCF_001879085.1 Nicotiana attenuata
CCCCCCTCTCTATTTTTGACTTGTAACGAATTCATAATCTGAAGAACAAGAGCAACCCTGTGACGATCCGGCCGGTCGTCTTAAGAATTAACGTCCTGACCCCCTATTAATTTCTTTCCCCGAGTTTATTTTTGCTATTTTGAATTGCCGGGATGTTCGATTTTGAGTTTCGGAGAGTTTTGGGACACTTAGTCCCTAAATGACAGCTTAAGTGTTAGAAGGTTGACCGTAGTCGGAACAGTGTGAAGACAACCTCAGAATGGAAATCCGATGGTTCCGTTAGCTCCAATGGGTGATTTCGGGCTTAGGGGCGTGGTCGGATTGTGTTTTGGAGGTCCGTAGCTAATTAAGGCTTGAAATGCCGAAAGTTGAATTTTTGAAGTTTCCAGTCCGGTAGTGAGATTTTGATCCGAGGGTCGGAACGGAATTCCAAAAGTTGGAGTAGCTCCGTATTGTTGAATGTGACGTGTGTGCAAAATTTCAGGTCATTCGGACGAGGTTTTAATAGACTTTTTGATCGAAAGCGTATTTTGAGAATTTTTGAATTTTTAGGCTTAAATCCATGGTTAATTCGAGGTTTCGATATTGTTTTAGGTGTTTTAAGGATTGGTACAAGTTTGGGTAGTGGTTTGTGACTTGTTGGTACCTTTGGTTGAGGTCCCGGGGGCCTCGGGATGAATTCTGATGCTTGACAGAAGGATTTTGAAGTTAGAGTTGCAGCTTCAGCTGCTGGTTCTGTCATAACCGCACCTGCGGTTTGGGTTCCGCAGGTGAGGCGCCGCAGAAGCGGCTCAGTGGTCACAGAAGCGGAATTGGGGAGTTTCTTCAGGAACCGCAGAAGCAATGGTAATTCCGCAGGAGCGGTACCACATCTGCAGATTGGGAGTCGCAAATGCGGAAGCTGGTCCTTAAGTGAGAAGTCGCAGATGCAACCTTTGTTCCGTAGAAGTGGGACCACAGATGCGGTCCCAGGACCGCAGATGCGGAAACAGCTGGGCAGAAATATGAAATTTCGAGGGTTTAGTTTCAAAAGTTGGAAATTCGATTTGGAGCCCGGGAGAGGGCGATTTTGAGAGGAAATTGAAGAGGAGATCATTGGGTAACGATTCTTTAACCCTTTCCAGTTATATTCCATCAATCTATAGTTAGTTTCATCATTTAATATCGGATTAGAGGTGAAAATTGGGAAAAAATTGGAAGAAAGTTCTTAGACCAAAAATTTGACTTTTGATTGGGGATTTAACCTTAGATTTGGATAATTTTGGTATGCGTTATCTCGTGAGAGTATGAGAATTCTAAAAATATAAATTTTACCTGATTCTGAGACGTGGGCCCGAGGGGCATTTTGGTCATTTTCCTAATTTCGTGTATTAGCTTAGAATTTAATTGTAGAATCAGTTACTTGAAGTGTTATTTACAATATGCAATTCAATTGAATAGATTTGGGCTATTTGGAGTCGAGTACTTGTGGCAAAGACGTGGTACCGGGTTGATTTTGAGCTGCTTCGAGGTAAGTGGCTTGCCTAACCTTGTGTGGGGGACTTTTCCATTAGGATTTGGTATATTTGATAATTGAAATGCCTTGTACGTGAGGTGACGAGTGCGTACTTGTGCTAATTGTTGGAAATCCGGTTTTGCATTAAGTAAATTACTAGAATGTTTCATTCCTGTTTTTATTACTTGCACTATTAAGCCTGTTGTTAGCTTAGGAAAGCACGTCTTAAGTGATTTAATTGCTTTATCTGTTCAAACTGTTTTACTTGAATTCTGTGTAGCATGCTAGGCTAGACTACTTGTTTGCCTTAATATGAAATTAGACATTTCTGAGTACTTCTTTCCTGTTGATGCTGTGTATTTACATTGGGACTATGAATGTGGGATTTCGGTAGCTCCCTCCCCCCCCCCCCCTCCCCATGTTTGCTTACATTTGGGACTACGGGTGTGAGATTCTGGTAGATCCCCCTCCACAGTTATATGGAACTACGGGAATGCACGCGGTAGATTCCCTCAGTACTGGGTATTTATGTTTGGTACTACAAAACGGGATTCCGGTAGATCCCCGTGTACTATGAGCTGGATTACGGGATGGTATCCCGAAGGACTTATTGGAATGTATATTTGGGACTACAGGACGGTATCCTGGAAGATCCCCGATTTACAATATTGGTGTTGAGCTATATTTCCTTCTGTATTATGTTGCCTCTGTGTAGTTGTTGCTGTCCTTTATATCCTATGTTACTTTTACTGTTGTATTTATTAGTACTGCTCTGTTCTACACTGTCAAACTTTATCTTTTATTTAACCTCAGTAGGGCCCTGACCTTCCTCGTCACTACTCAACCAAGGTTAGACTTGGCACTTACTGAGTATCGCTGTGGTGTACTCATGCCTTTCTGCGCATATTTTTCATGTGCAGATCCAGGTACCTCTACTCAGGTCTACCATTCTTGAGGTGAGGCTATTCTACGGGACTTCGAGGTATATCTGCCGCGTCCGCAGACCGAGGAATCTCTCTCTCTATTCTATCTTGTAGTGATAGCCCTTCTATCTTTACTGTTGATGTAGACATTCCGAAGTTAGAGCATTTTACTATGTTTCGTAGCTTGTGATTCATGGGTTTTCGGGTTTTGGGAGTATGTATTGGTTTTGAGAAGTTAAATTTTGTGTATGCCGAGCGGCACCTCTAAAACACTGTTTTAATTTCTCTATTTATGTTTTAAATTGTTTTTCTTTTCTTCCGCAAGTTTGGGTTACTTTTCCGGATTTAAGGCTTACCTAGTCGTAGAGACTGGGTACCGTTACGATGGTTCACGGAGGGCGAACAGGGTCGTGACAAGTTGGTATCAGAGCTCTAGGTTCATAGGAGTCATGGATCACAAGCAGGTTTAGTAGAGTCTCACTGATCGGTACGGAGACGTCTGTACTTATCTACGAGAGGCTATGTAACTGTTAGGAAAATTTCCACTTCATTTTATTTCCTTGTCGTGCGATATTTTTGACATCACAATTCTAAACTTCTGTCTTTCTATTCTCTCATAGATGGTGAGGACACGCGCTTTAGATGATCAGGCACCCGCGCCCCCTAGTGCAGCCGTCAGAGGCCGGGGCCGGGGCCGGGGTAGCGGCTGAGGACGCGCACGCGGTGCAGCTAGAGCACCTGCGCGAGCTGCCACCGAGGAGCCACCAGCAGTGCCAGTCGGAGTCCAGACACCTGACACGCCTACTGCTACTACCACGCCAGAACTTCGGGAGACTCTGGCATTAGCATGTACACCACTTTGGCTCAGGCAGGTTGCTTCCCCTTGCTGCAAATACATCCCAGGCCGGGGGAGGAGCACAGACTCCCGTCGCCCACACTCCTGAGCAGCGAGTGCATGTTGATCAGGTCCCAGAGATCATTCCTCCTGTATTCAGTGGGTTAACATCAGATGATGCCTTGGGATTTCTGGAGGAGTGTCACCGTATCCTCCGCACTATGGGTATATCAAAATCGAGTGGGGTTTCTTTCACCGCCTTCCAGCTTCGAGGGGCCGCCTATAAGTGGTGGCGTACCTTAGAGTTAGACAGTCCGGATGAGGTAGTTTCACTGACTTGGACCCAGTTTTCAGATATGTTCCTGAGAGAGTTTGTTCCTCAAAGCCTCAGGGACGCATGGTGCGTAGAGTTTGAGCATTTGCGTCAGGGTGCTATAACTGTCTCAGTATGCTGTCCGCTATACTAGCTTGGTTAGACATACCCCAACCTTGATTTCTACAATTCGCGAGAGGGTTCGTCGGTTTATTGAGGGGCTTATTCCCAGCATCAGGTCTAGCATGGCTCGCGAGTTGGAGATAGATATCGCTTATCAACAGGTGGTGAGCATTGCTAGGAGGATTAAGGGTATGGCTGCTAGGGAGAGAGAGGAGAGGGAGGCCAAGGGTCTCGAGAGTCGGGCCATTATTCTGGTGCCCGTACCTCAGCTGCAGGTCGTCATGGTAGGGGTTATATGAGTCTCCCTGTTCATTTAGCTCTTCCAGCAGCTAGTAGTATTCCAGCTCCTCCTATGCCTCAGGAGCCTTACTATGAACCTTCGGTTTCTAGCGCGCCTCCTGCGCGGGGTGCTTTTAGAGGTCAGTCCAGCAGACCTGGCCCGGGCCAGTCACAGTCACCACGTCCTCCTAGAGCTTGTTTTTAGTATGGTGACACACGCCATATGGTGAGGGATTGCCCTAGACATGGAAGGGGTGCACCTCCACAGACTTCTCAGCCAGAGCGTGCCCCGCAGAGTTCTTAGGCTATGGTTACAGCTACAGATGCTACCCCACCTGCTCAAACAACTAGAGGTGGAGGTCGGGGAGGTAGAGGTCGCCCTAGAGGGGGAGGCAAGGCCAGATACTATGCCCTTCCTGCCCGTACCGAGGCTATTGCCTCCGATTCTGTTATCACAGGTATTATACAGGTTTGTCACAGAGATGCATCAGTTCTATTCGATCTAGTCTCCACTTATTCTTATGTGTCTTCTTATTTTGCTCTGCATTTGGGTGTATCTCGGGATTTTTTGAGTTCCACTGTTTATGTTTCTACTCCTGTGGGAGATTCTCTTGTTGTAAACCGCGTTTATCGGTTGTGTTTGGTTACTCTCCGTGGTTTTGAGAGCAGAGCCGATTTATTGTTTCTCAGCATGGTAGATTTTCATATTATCTTGGGCATAGACTGGTTGTCTCCCCATTATGCTATTCTTGATTGTCACGCCAAAACCGTGACGCTGGCTATGCCAGGTATGCCGCGTGTTGAGTGGAGGGGTACTTTAGATCACACTCCCAGTAGAGTTATTTCTTTTCTTAAAGCTCAGCGTATGGTTGAGAAGGGATGTGACGCGTATTTAGCCTAAGTGAGAGATGTCAGTATTGATACCCCTTCAGTTGATTCCATCCGAGTAGTACGGGATTTTTCTGATGTTTTACCAGCTGAGCTTCCGGGCATGCCGCCCGATAGAGATATTGATTTTGGCATTGATCTGTTGTCGGGCACTCAGTCCATTTCCATTCCTCGTATCGTATGGCTCCTCATGAGTTGAAGGAGTTGAAGGATCAGTTACAGGAATTGCTTGATAAGGGTTTTATTCAACCCAGTGTATCACTTTGGGGTGCTCCTGTCTTGTTTGTGAAGAAAAAGGATAGTTCTATGCGTATGTGTATTGATTATCGCCAGTTGAACAAGGCTACAGTGAAGAACCGTTATCCTTTGCCTCGTATTGATGATCTGTTTGACCAGCTTCAGGGTGCACGGGTGTTTTCTAAGATTGATTTACGCTCAGGTTACCATCAGTTGAAGATTCGGGAGCCAGATATCTCGAATATTGCTTTCAGGACTCGGTATAATCATTACGAGTTACTTGTTATGTCATTTGGGCTGACCAATGCCCCAGCAGCCTTTATGTATTTGATGCACAGTGTGTTCCGGCCGTATCTTGACTCGTTCATCATTGTCTTTATTGATGATATTCTGGTGTATTCCCGGAGTCGGGAAGATCATGAGCAGCACCTGAGGATTCTGCTTCAGACTCTAAGAGAGAAGAAGTTATATGCTAAGTTCTCGAAATGTTAGTTTTGGTTGGATTCAGTGGCATTCTCAGGCCACTTGGTATCGAGTGAGGGTATTCATGTGCATCCAAAGAAGATAGACGTCGTGCAGAGTTGGCCCAGACCATCCTCAGCACTATCAGGATTTGAGGCAGCACTATTGGTGGAGGCGGATGAAGAAGGATATAGTTTGGTTTGTAGCTCGGTGCCTCAACTATCATCAGGAGAAGTATGAGCACCAGAGACCGGGTGGATTGCTTCAGCAGATAGAGATTCCAGAGTGGAAGTGGGAACGGATCACCATGAACTTTGTAGTTGGGCTCCCACGGACTTTGACGAAGTTCGACGCTATTTGGGTGATTGTGGATCGGCTGACCAAGTCCGCTTATTTCATTCCTGTGTGTACTACTTATTCTTCGGAGCAGTTGGCGGATATTTATATCCGGGAGATTGTTCGTCTGCATGATATTCCAGTGTCCATCATTTCAGATAGGGGTACTCAGTTCACATCACAGTTTTGGAGGGCCGTTCAGCATGAGTTGGGTACTCGGGTAGAGTTGAGTACAACATTTCACCCGTAGACGGACAGACAGTCCGAGCGCACTATTCAGATTCTTGAGGATATGCTCCGTGTGCGTGTGATTAAGTTTAGAGGGTCTTGGGATCAGTTCTTGCCACTGGCGGAGTTTGCATACAACAACAACTATCAATCCAGCATTCAGATGGCACCGTTTGAGGCTTTATATGGTAGGCGGTGTAGATCTCCGATGGGTTGGTTTGAGCCGGGTGAGGCTAGATTATTAGGCACAGACTTAGTTCAGGATGCTTTGGAGAAGGTTAAGGTGATTCAAGATAGACTCCGTACAGCCCAGTCCAGACAGAAGAGTTACGCGGACCGGAAGGTTCGTGATGTTTCCTATATGGTTGGAGAGCGGGTTCTGCTTCGGGTTTTGTCTATGAAGGGCGTTATGAGATTTGGGAAGAAAGGGAAGTTGTGTTCGAGGTTTATTGGTCCTTTTGAGCTTATGCGGTGTGTTGGGTAGGTTGCTTATGAGCTTGCCTTACCTCCCAGCTTGGCAGGAGTTTATCCGGTATTTCATGTTTCGATGCTCCGGAGGTATCACGGTGATCCGTTGCACGTGTTGGATTTCAGTTCAGTCTAGTTGGACAAGGATCTATCTTATGTTGAGGAGCCAGTGGCGATATTAGACAGGCAGGTTAGAAAGTTGAGGTCAAAGGACATTGCTTCGGTAAAGGTTTAGTGGCGGGGTCAGCCGGTCGAGGAGGCGACCTGGGTGACCGAGCAGGATATGCACAGCCGTTACCCTCATCTTTTCTCTACTTCAGGTATGTCTCTATGCTCGTTCGAGGACGAACAAATGTTTAAGTGTAGGAGGTTGTGACGACTCGGCCGGTCATCTTAAGAATTAACCCCCCGATCCCATATTAACTGCTTTCCCCGAGTTTATTTCTGCTATTTTGAATTGCCGGGATGTTCGGTTTTGAGTTTCGGAGAGATTTGGGACACTTAGTCCCTAAATGAGAGCTTAAGTGTTGGAAGGTTGACCGTAGTCGGAACACTGTGAAGACGACCATGGAATAGAAATCCGATGGTTCTGTTAGCTCCGTTGGGTGATTTCGGGCTTAGGGGTGTGGTCGTATTGTGTTTTGGAGGTCCATAGCTAATTTAGGCTTGAAATGCTGAAAGTTGAATTTTTGAAGTTTCCGGTCCGATAGTGAGATTTTTATCCGAGGGTTGGAATGGAATTTCGGAAGTTGGAGTAGCTCCGTAGTGTTGAATGTGACGTATGTGTAAAATTTCAGTTCATTCGGACGAGGTTTGATAGACTTTTTGATCGAAAGCGTATTTTGAGAATTTTGGAATTTTTAGGCTTAAATACATGGTTAATTCGAGGTTTCGATGTTGTTTTAGGTATTTAAAGGATTTGAACAAGTCTGGGTAGTGGTTTGTGACTTGTTGGTACCTTTGGTTGAGGTCCCGGGGGCCTCGGGATGAATTCGGATGGTTGACAGAAGGATTTTGAAGTTAGAGTTGCAGCTTCAGCTGCTGGTTCTGTCATAACCACACCTGTGGTTTGGGTTACGCAGGTGCGGTGCCACGGAAGCGGCTCAGTGGCCGCAGAAGTGGAATTAAGGAGTTTCTTCAGGAACCGCAGAAGCGGTGGTAATTTTGCAGGAGCGGTACCGCATCTACAGATTGAGAGTCGCAGATGCAGAAGCTGGTCCTTAAGTGAGAAGTCGCAAATGCGACCTTTGTTCCGTAGAAGCGGGACCGCAGATGCGCAAACAACTGGGCAGAAATATGAAATTTCGAGGGTTTTGTTTCAAAAGTTGGAAATTCAATTTGGAGCTCGAGAGAGGGCGATTTTGAGAGGAAATTGAAGAGGAGATCATTGGGTAACGATTCTTTAACCCTTTCTAGTTATATTCCATCAATCTATAGTTAGTTTCATCGTTTAATATCGGATTGGAGGTGAAAATTGGGAAAAATTGGAAGAAAGTTCTTAGACCAAAATTTGACTTTTGATTAGGGATTTGACCTTATATTTGGATAATTTTGGTATGCATGAACTCGAGAGAGTATGAGGATTCTGAAAATATAAATTTTACCCGATTCCGAGACGTGGGCCTGAGGTGCGTTTTGGTTATTTTACCTAATTTCGCATATTTGCTTTGAATTTAATTATATAATCAGTTACTTGAAGTGTTATTTACAATATGCAATTGAATTGAATAGATTTGGGCCATTTGGAGTCGAGTACTCGTGGCAAAGACGTGGTATCGGGTTGTTTTTGAGCTGGTTCGAGGTAAGTCGCTTGCCTAACCTTGTGTGGGGGACTTTTCCCTTAGGATTTGGTATGTTTGATAATTGTAATGCCTTGTACGTGAGGCGACGAGTGAGTACTTGTGCTAATTGTTGGAAATCCGGCTTTGCATTAAGTAAATTACTAGTATGTTTCATTCTTGTTTTTATTACTTGCACTATTAAGCCTGTTGTTAGATTAGGAAAGCATGTCTTAAGTGATTTAATTGCTTTATCTGTTCAAACTGTTTTACTTGAATTTTGTGCAGCATGCTAGACTAGACTACTTGTTTGCCTTAATATGAAATTAGACATTTTTGAGAACTTCTTTCATGTTGGTGCTGTGTATTTACATTGGGACTACGGATGTGGGATTCCGGTAGCTCCCCCCTTTGTTGTTTACATTTGGGACAACGGATGTGGGATTCCGGTAGCTCCCCCCTTTGTTGTTTACATTTGGGACAACGGATGTGGGATTCCGGTAGATCCCCCTGCACAGTTATATGGAACTACGGGAATGCACCCGGTAGATTCTCCCAGTACTGGGTATTTAGTTTGGGACTACGAAACAGGATTCCGGTAGATCCCCGTGTACTCTGAGATGGATTACGGGACGGTATCCTGAAGGACTTATTGGATATGTATATTTGGGACTACAGGACGGTATCCTGGAAGATCCCCGATTGACAATATTGGTGTTGAGTTGTATTTCCTTCTGAGTTACGTTGCCTTTGTGTTGTTGTTGTTGTCCTTTATATCCTGTGTTACTTTTACTGCTGTATTTATTATTACTCCTCTGTTCTACACTATCAGACTTTATCTTTTATTTAACCTTAGTAGGGCCCTAACCTTCCTCGTCACTACTCAACCGAGGTTAGGCTTGGCACGTACTGAGTACCGCTGTGGTGTACTCATACCCTTTCTGCGCATGTTTTTCATGTGCAGATCCAGGTACCTCTACTCAGGTCTACCATTCTTGAGGCGAGGAGATTCTACGGGAGTTCGAGGTATATCTGCCGTGTCCGCAGACCGAGGAGTCTCTCTCTCTATTCTATGTTGTAGTGATAGCCCTTCTATCATTACACACTCCGGAGTTAGAGCATTTTACTATGTTTCGTAGCTTGTGATTCATGGGTTTCCGGGTTTTGGGAGTATGTATTGATTTTGAGAAGTTAAATGTTGTATATGCCGAGCGGCACCTTTAGAACGCTATTTCAATTTCTCTATTTCTGTTTTAAATTGTGTTTCTTTTCTTCCCCAAGTTTGGGTTATTTTTCCGCATTTTAGGCTTACCTAGTCGTAGAGACTGGATGCCGTCACGATGGTTCACGGAGGGCGAACGTGACAAACCCCTTTTCAAAGTTCACAACTGTTCACTTCCAATATTCAAGAAAATCAAAATAAAACATTTTTAGAGCAGTTACATTTTCATAAATTGTTACTACAAGTTTCAGATTCTTGTTTGTTTAGCAAGTGTTTCACTTTCTTCCCAAGATTCTCTCAGATCCCTTGGATTTAATGGACTTGTGATCTTTTTAGGGTTGTTTAAAATTGTGGTTCCAAACTTTGAAACATTTTAGAGCATGATGGATGTTGTCAATAACGTAGCTGTTTCTGGAAACGGGTTGGGAAAACAGCTAAGGGTTGGGAAGTTAAGAGGTTGAGCGTAGTGATAAACAGGAACTGCATTACATAAAGCTCAGGTATGTTAAGGCTATCCCTTCTTTCTTTTGGCATGATCCAAGTAACGATACGTAAACGTAATACTATTCCATAAGTGATTTTACTCTTAGCATTTAAGGATATCTGCATTATTCATTCCTATAAAGTGATATTCAAGCCTATCTAAATATGTTAAGTAAACTAATTGCTTGTTGACTAGCAAAAAGTATACAGATTAATTTAATTGTTTTGGACAATGCTTATCCAACATACCTTAAGCCTGTAGTTTACAATTTTAAGACAACAAATATTAGTTCATGTAGGTAGTTGAATTGTCCTTGAATTAGCAACAGTAATAGTATTCAACGATGCGCACATGCAGTTAAGACTATTAGTAATTTACAACTATCTATAAATATGATTTAAGCATTAGGGGTCATATGCTTACACAGCTAAAAGATTGTGATTTCGAGATAAATGTATAACTACTTAACAAACAGTAGAATTTTATTTTCATATTAGAAAATTTTGATTTTTTTTACCACAACTATAATATTAATTTTATACTACATTGCATGGGGTAGTTTGCTTTGTGAAAAGTTATACGGCAACTATAGTATCGAGATTATATTTCAGAGACTAAATAATGAAGAGACAACTTATATATACTTTTATTATAGATAGTTGATTAATTCGACTAAAATAAGAATATATATTTTATAAATACGTGCTTGTCTTTATGCTAAATATACTTGAATAACTTTTATGTTAATTTAAATATTAACTTCCTTTAAGTAATTCAGGAAAAGGGAACTAATGTTGAAGGAAAGTATTCTTCCTCTATTAATTAAATGTGCGTTTTGGTTAGAATTATAGTGCTACTTAAAATTTAGTTTTGTGGGCTGCAGATTCATCTTCTTGCCTTCCCTTTTGGTGCTCTTTCTATAAATAAGAAATCTAAATGTTGAGAGAATTTATTAACGTACTTTTCATGCATTGCATTCATTTACATGTGCAATTACCCATGACTCAGACGGCGTTATATACGCGTATGTATGTATATATATTTATATGGGATATAGGAAAAGGTTACGGCGTTATATACGCACCACCACCTGATCAGCTGGTATACGATGATGATGTTGCCCGTAGTAGCTGAAATATGACTCAGACGGCGTTATACACGTATATATGTATATGGGATATGAGAAAAGGTTACGGCGTTATATACGCACCACTACTCAGCCGGTATACGTTGATAGTTTGCCCACAGTGGTCGAGATGATATGATGGGATGCCCTCAGAGGCTTGATGATGTTATGTACGTACAGAACTATGCATCATATGACATTTATACGCAGGTGCATGATATTATAAATATTTCATGATTTATAGAGTTATTCAGACTTACAGGTATAGACAATCAGTTTGACGAGCCCTTATAGTAGACGAGGTTGGCATTCAGCAAAGGATCGGTAAGACTCCACCTCATTCATAGTGCAGCCGAGTCTATCATTCACTGTGTCAGAGTTTTGCTACAAACTAATGGGTAGGCCGGTACCCTATCTCATTTTATGTCAAATAATCTTAGAGGCTTTATTGACAGAGGTTCATTTAATACAGTATGTCAGAGGCCTTAATGGCCCATATGTATTAATGTTTTAAGAAACATTATTGCGCGATACAGTGTTGCCCACTTATAGTTATACATTATGAGTTGTGGCCATGTTGCCCCATGGTGGTTACAGAAGAAAAACAAATGAGTTACACAGTGGTTCGCTCGGGCCAGCACGGCACCGTGTGCCAGCTACGCCTCCCCAGGTTTGGGGCGTGATAAAGTGGTATCAGAACAGGTCGTGTCCTAGGGAGTCTACAAAGCCGTGCCTAGTAGAGTCTCACTAATGGGTGTGTTGCACGCCACATTTATAATTGAGAGGTTATAGGGCATTTAGAGAATGTTACCCTTCTTTTGTTTCCAGATCGTGCCATAGAGCTGAGCCGTAAGATATCAGTATGAAGTTTTCGCTAGATTTTGTATTCACCAGAGGGGCAGGTATCACAATAGAGCTTTAAGGCGTAATTTTCGCCTATATTGAAGGGAGATCATGAAAGAAACAGAAGATACGATGCGAGATTGAAAGGTAAGTGAGGTAAAGGTGAAGAAGATATGACATACTCAGGCACAAAAGATTGTGAATAATCGAGACTTCAGATAAAGGTTGGTTTTAAGTTTAATTTACAGAGGAGGCCCTAGTGAAAATTTTGTAATCCCCAAGAATTAATATTCGAGGACGAATGTTCTAAAGGGGGGAAGGATGTTACATCCCGTGATTTTAACAACATTGACCCCGTTATATAAGTTTGATGTGGTATTTCAAGTGGAACGTTTTTGTCAATTTTTTTGAAAAATATGATTTTATATAGTTATTAATATTACTACTTTCGAATATGTTTTAAATTATACTCATAATATGAGAAAGTTTATAAAGGAGATTTTCTTTACTATAAAGATAGAAATTATTTTTTTCACAAGAAAAGAAGGTTATCTTTTTACCATTTTAGGAATTAAACATATGAAAACTTGTACTCTTTATATGAGATTAGGAAAATTAGAAGTTGAGAATATATATATATATATATTTTTACATGGATGTTTTAATGAAATAATAGCGTATGTATTAATTTTATACGGTAGCACATGACCATGATAGTAGGTTATATAATGTATATTAAAAGTGAGTAATATTTTAATTAACTTGAGATAATTCCTAATTATGTGGATATTTGATTAATTGTTAATTTTTGATGGAAGATTAATCATGTAATTAAGGAAACTGGTGGATAAAATTCGGATAAGTTTAAGAGGGAAAAACATGGCAGTAAACCACTATTAAGACAATGACCTGGAAGATGGATTTTAATACTTCTGTCAAATTAATAGAAGAAACAAAATTATATTGAAAAACCATCCCCCTATTTTTGACTTGAAACGAAGTCATAATCTGAAGAACTAGAGCAACCCCTTTTCAAAGTTCACAACTTTGCACTTCCAAAATTCAAGAAAAACAAAATAAAACATTTTTAGAGCAGTTACATTTTCATAAATTGTTACTACAAGTTTCAGATTCTTGTTTGTTTAGCAAGTGTTTCACTTTCTTCCCAAGATTCTCTCAGATCCCTTGGATTTAATGGACTTGTGATCTTAATATGGTTGTTTAGAATTGTGGTTCAAAATTTTGAAACATTTTAGAGCATGATGGATGTTGTCAATAACGTAGCTGTTTCTGGAAACGGGTTGGAAAAACAGCTACGGGTTGGGAAGTTAGGAGGTTGAGCTCAGTGATAAACTGGGAACTGCATTATACAAAGCTCAGGTATATTAAGGCTATTCCTTCTTTTTTTTGGCATGACCCAAGTAACGATACATAAACGTAATACTATTTTCATAAGTGGTTCTACTCTTAGCATTTAAGGATATGGACATTATTCATTCCTATAAAGTGATATTCAAGCCTGTCTAAATATGTTAAGTAAACTAATTGCTTGTTGACTAGCAAAAGGTATACAGAATAATTTAAATGTTTTGGACAAAGTTTATCCAACATACCTTAAGCTTGTAGTTTACAATTTTAAGACAACAAATATTAGTTCATGTAGGTAATTGAATTGTCCTTGAATTAGCAACAGTAATAGTATTCAACTATACGCACATGCAGTTAGTACTATTAGTAATTTACAACTATCTATAAATATGATTTAAGCATTAGGGGTCATTTGCTTACACGACTAAAAGATTGTGATTTCGAGATAAATGTATAACTACTTAACAAACAGTAGAATTTTGTTTTCAAATTAGAAAATTTCGAATTTTTTTTACCACAATTATAATATTAATTTAATACTTCAATGTATGGGGTAGTTTGGTTTGTAAAAAGTTATACGGCAACTATAATATCGAGATTATATTTCAGAGACTAAATAATGAAGAGACAACTTATATATACTTTTATTATAGATATTTGATTAATTCGACTGAAATAAAAATATATATAATATAAAATACGTGCTTGGCTTTATGCTAAATATACTTGAATAAATTTTTATTTTAATTTAAATCTTAACTTCCATTAAGTAATTCAGAAAAAAGGGAACTAATGTTGAAGGAAAGTATTCTTCCTTTATTAAACAAATGTGGACTTTGGGTAGCATTATAGTGCTACTTAAAATTTAGTTATGTGGGCTGCAGATTCATCTTCTTGCCTTCGGTAACGACCCGACCTGTCGTTTTAAGAATTAATGCCTCGTTCAACGACTTAAGATCTCGAGCAGCTTCGTAATATGTATTATGACCCGCATGTGAGGTCGAGTTTGGTATTTCGGAAGATTCGAAGTTAAATTTAAAGAATAGTTCTCATTTTGAAGCTTAAATGGAAAGAGTTGACAGGAGAGTTGACTTTTGAGCAAACGACCCCGGAATGAAATTTGATGATTCCAATAGTTTCGTATGATGATTTTGTACTTAGGAGCATGTTCGGATTTGGATTTGGAAGTCCGTAGGACAATTCGCGCATTTTGGCGAAAGTTGGAAAATAGAAGATTTTTGGAAAGTTTGACCGAGAGTTGACTTTTTTATATCGGGGTCGGAATCCAAATTCGAAATATGGAACAGCTCCATTATGTCATTTATGACTTGTGCGTAAAATTTGAAGTCATTCCGGATTGATTTGATATGTTTCGGCGCAAAAATATAGAAGTTGGAAGATTGAAAACTCATAATTCGATTCGATGTGCGATTCGTAATTTCGGCGTTGTTTGACGTGGTTTGAAGCCTCAATTAAGTTCGTATTGTACTTTGGAACATGTTGGTAAAATTGGTTAAGGTCTCGAGAGTCTCAGGTGGATTTCGGAAGGTTAACGGAATGGATTTCGGACAAAGAAACTCCTGCTTTTTTTGCTGCAGCTGCTGTTTTGGACAGCAATGGTGCAATCGAGGAGGCTACTTTGGAAGCTGACATCTCGAATTCTATAAAGAATCTTAAAATTTGCAAAACAGGAAAATCGTAGCCCTTTAATTCTAGTTTCCAAAAAGCTAAACCATTCATCATTTGGATATTTGTACAGAAAGTTATGATCGATTTAGTAAAGGCCAGTAATGATGTTTTGTAATTTTGCCAGAAATTACTGATGCGAGGAGCCTTTTTTGGAAGCTTATTGTAACGACCCGGCCGGTCGTTTTTGGAATTTACGCCCCGATCCCCTTTTAACTGCTTTCCCCAAGTTTATTTCTGCTATTTTGATTTCTCGGGATGTTCGGTTTTGAGTTTTGGAGAGTTTTGGGACACTTAGTCCCTAAATGAGAGCTTAAGTGTTGGAAAGTTGACCGTAGTCAGAACAGTGTGAAGACGGCCTCGGAATGGAAATCAGATGGTTCCGTTAGCTCCGTTGGGTGATTTCGGGTTTAGGGGCGTGGTCGGATTGTGTTTTGGAGGTCCGTAGCTAATTCAGGCTTGAAATGCCGAAAGGTCGAATTTTGAAGTTTCCAGTTTGATAGTGAGATTTTGATCTGAGGGTCGGAATGGAATTCCGAAAGTTGCAGTGGTTCCGTTATGTCATTCGGGACGTGTGTGCAAAATTTTTAGGTCATTCGGACGAGGTTTGATAGACATTTTGATTGAAAGCGTATTTTGAGAAAATTTGGAGTTCTTAGGCTTGAATCCATGGTTAATTTGAGGTTTCGATATTGTTTTAGGTGTTTTAAAGATTCGTACGAGTTTGAGGAGTAGTATTAGACTTGTTGGTGCCTTCGGTTGAGGTCCCGGGGGGCCTCGGGATGATTTCGGATGGTTGACGGGAAATTTAGAAGATGTTGCAGTTGCTGTATTTTTGCTGCTTCTGGTATTTTCGTATCTGCGGTAGGGGGACCGTAGATGCGGCGCCACAGAAGCGGAACTTGGGAATTTCCTCAGGAACCGCAGATGCGGTGAGTTGTTCGCAGAAGCGCAACCGCGCCTGCGGTTAGAGTTTCACAGATGCGAAATCTGGCATTTAAATGAAAGTCACAGATGCGACGTAGTTTCCGCAGAAGCAGGACCGCAGATGCGGTCCCAGGGCCGCAAATGCGGGAATCATTGGGCAGAACACATAAATAGTTGCCTTTGCAAAATCGAGCCATTCTTTCACCATTTTCATCCGGGTTTGAAGCTTTTGAGAGAAATTTTTGAGGAAAACAAAGGGGAATCGCTTGGAGGTAACGTCCTGGACTTCATGACTTGTTTTTATGTGATTATAGACCTAATTAGTGATGAGAAATTTGGGAAAAATGGGTAATAAGGGCTTGAGATTAAGAGACTTTGAAATGAGAATTTGAGGGGTCATTTGGGCTCCGATTTCAGTGTTCTTGGTATGTATGAACTCGTGAGAGTACGAGATTTTTGAAAATGTAAATTTTATTCGATTCCGAGACATGGGCCTGAGGGGCATTTTGGTTATTTACCTAATTTCGCATATTAGCTTAGAATTTAATGATAGAATTAGCTACTTGAAGTGTTATTTACATTATGAAATTTAATTGAATAGATTTGGGTCATTTGGAGTCGGATACTCGTGGCAAAGGCATGGTTTCGGGTGGACTTGCACTTGTTCGAGGTAAGTGGCTTGTCTAACCTTGTGTGGGGTACCTTTCACCTTAGGATTGATATTGTGGTAGGTGAAATTCCTCGTACGTGAGGTGTCGAGCGTGTACTTGTGCTAATTGTTGGAAATCCGGTATTTCATCAAAAATAGCCTTGAGTTGTGTTCATCCTTTTCTTGCTTACACTGTTTGGAAACTAAACCTGCCGTAGCCTAGAGAAGTATGTCTACTTGACTAAATTCTTCTATTTGCCTTAACTACCTTATTTGTACTACGTGAGCCATGCTAGGTTAGGATTACCTGCTTCACTTTGATATGCAATTGATTGGGTTGAATTCTTGTTGTTGTTGCGTATTTACTTTGGGACTACGGGACGGTATCCCGTGAGCTCCCCTGTATGTTTACTTTGGGACTACGGAATTTCATTCCGGGAGATCCCCCTTCACATTTATGAGTTGGACTACAGGACTTCACCCGGGAAATCCACTAGATATGATATTTATATTTGGGGACTATTGGACGGTATCCTGGGAGATCCCCGGTTGTTATCTTGGAGCTGAGCTGTATTCTCTTACTGTGTTTTACTTGCCTCTGTGATAGTTGTTGCTATCCTTTATATCTTGTGTTACTTAATTACACTGTTTATTTCACACTGTTAAACCTCATATCTTATTTAACCGCAGTAGGGCCCTGACCTTCCTTGTCACTACCAAACTGAGGTTAGGCTTGGCACTTACTGAGTACTGCTGTGGTGTACTCATGCCCTTCCTGCGCATGTTTTTCATGTGTAGATCCAGGTACCTCTACTCAGGCTTACCATTCTTGAGGCGAGGCGATTCTACGAGACTTCGAGGTATATCTACCGCGTCTGCAGGCCGAGGAGTCTCTTTCTATTACTGCATTTAGTATTTAGCCCTTCTGTACTTTATGTTCTGGTTAGACATTCCGGAGATTAGAGCTATGTAGTGTTTTTCTCAGCTTGTGGATCCGTGAGTTTCCGGGTTTTGGGATAGTGTATCAGATTTTGGGAAGTTGTGTGTATATGCCGAGCAGCATTTGGATACTATTTCTTTCAGTTATTTCGGCTTTTGATTATTATTCCACAAGATTAGATTGTTTTCCGCATTTGTTAGGCTTACCTAGTCGTAGAAACTAGGTGCCGTCACGATAGTTCACGGAGGGCGAATTAGGGTCGTGACAAGTTGGTATCAGAGCTCTAGGTTCATAGGAGTCATGGATCACAAGCCGGTTTATTAGAGTCTCGCTGATCGGTACGGAGATGTCTGTACTTATCTACGAGAGGGTATGTAACTGTTAGGAAAATTTCACTTCATTTGAGTTCCTTGTCGTGCGAGATTTTTGATATCCCAATTCTAAACTTCTGACTTTCTATTCTCTCACAGATGGTGAGGGCACGTTCTACTCGAGATGACCAGGCACCCGTGCCCCCTACTGGAGCCGTCAGAGGCCGGGGCCAGGTAGAGGCCGAGGACGCGCTCGTGGTGCAGCCAGAGCACCCGCGCGAGCTGCCGCTGAGGTACCACCAGCAGTGCCAGCCGGAGTCCAGACACCTGATACGTCTGCCACTACTACTCCAGCACTCCAGGAGACTTTGGCATAGTTTATGAGCATGTACATCACTTTGGTTCAGGGAGGGTTGTTTCCCCTTGCTGCAGCCACATCCCAGGCCGGGGGAGGAGCATAGACTCCCGTCGCCCGCACTCCTGAGCAGCGAGTGCATATTGATCAGGTCCTAGAGATTATTCCTGTGCCACTTGCAGCGCCAGTTCAGCCCGAGGACATAGCAGCGGCTTTAGAGGATGAGCAACAAAGACTTGAGAGGTTCAACAAATATGATCCTCCTGTATTCAGTGGGTTAGTATCAGAGGATGCCTTGGGATTTCTGGAAGAGTGCTACCGTATTCTTCGTACTATAGGCATATCAGGATCGAGCAGGGTTTCCTTCACTACTTTCCAGCTTCGAGGAGCCGCCTATTAGTGGTGGCGTGCTTATGAGTTAGGCAGTCCGGATAAGGCAGCTTCCCTGACTTGGGCTCAGTTTTCAGATATGTTCACGAGGGAGTATGTCCCCTAGAGTCTTAGGGACGCCTGGCGCGCGGAGTTTTAGCATTTGCGCCAGGGTAATATGATCGTCTCGGAGTATGTTGTCCGTTACATCGAATTGGCTAAACATGCACCAGCTTTGGTTTCTACGATCCACGAGAAGGTTCGCCGGTTCATTGAGGGGCTTATTACCAGCATCAGATCTAGCATGGCTCGTGAGTTAGAGATGGATATATCATATCAGCAGGTGGTGATCATTGCTAGGAGGATTGAGGGTATGCATGCTAGAGACAGAGAGGAGAGGGAGGCCAAGAGGTCTCGAGAGTCGGGCCATTATTCTGGTGCCCGTGCCCCAGCTGCAGGTCATCATGGTAGGGGTCATATGGGTCTCCCCGTTCATTCAGCTCTTCCAGCAGCCAGTGGTATTCCATCTCCACCTAGGCCTCAGGAGCCTTATTCTGCACCTCCAGTATCTAGTGCGCCTCCCGCGCGGGGTGCTTCTAGTGGTCAGCCCAGCAGACCTGGCCCGAGCCAGTCACAGCCGCCACGTGCTCCCAGAGCTTGTTTTGAGTGTGGTGACACACGCCATATGGTGAGGGATTGCGCCAGACTCCGGAGGGGTGCACCTCCGCACACTTCTTAGCCACAGCAGGCACCGTAGAGCTCTCAGGCTATGTTCCCAGCACCAGTTGCTACTCCACCGGCCCAGCCAGCCAGAGGTGGAGGTCGGGGAGGTAAAGGTCGCCCTCGAGGGGGAGGCCAGGCTAGATATTATGCTCTTCCAGCCCGTACTGAGGCCGTCGCCCCCGATTATTTCATCAGAGGTACTATCTTGGTCTATCATAGAAATGCATCGGTTCTATTCGATCCAGGCTCCACTTATTCTTATGTGTCTTCTTATTTTGCCCCACATTTGGGTGTACCTCGGGATTCTTTGAGTTCCCAGTCTATGTTTCTACTCCTGTGGGAGATTCTCTTATTGTGGACCGCTTTTATCGGTCATGTTTGGTTGTTTTTGGTGGTTTTGAGACCAAAGCTGACTTATTATTGCTCAGCATGGTTGATTTTGAAATTATCTTGGGCATGGACTGGTTGTCGCCCATTATGCTATTCTTGATTGTCATGCCAAAATCGTGACACTGGCCATGCCACGTGTACCGCGTATTGAATGGAGGGGTGCTTTAGGTCACACTCCCAGTAGAGTTATTTCTTTCCTTAAGGCTCAGCGTATGATTGAGAAATATTGTGATACGTACTTAGCTTATGTGAGAGATGCCAGTATGGATACTCCTTCTGTTGATTCAGTCCCAGTAGTACGGGATTTCCCTGATGTGTTTCCAGCTGATCTTCCGGGCATGCCACCCGATAAAGACATTGATTTTGGCATTGATCTGTTGCCGGACACTCAGCCCATTTCTATCCCTCCGTACCGTATGGCTCCTCCTGAGTTGAAGGAGTTGAAGGAGCAATTGCAGGAATTACTTGATAAGGGTTTCATTTGGCCCAGTGTATCGCCTTGGGGTGCTACTTTGTTATTTGTGAAGAAGAATGATTGTTCTATGCGCATGTGTATCGATTATCGCTAGTTGAATATGGTGACAGTGAAGAACCGTTATCCTTTGCCTCGTATTGATGATCTATTTGACCAGTTGCAGGGTGCTTGTGTGTTTGCTAAGTTCAAGATTGACTTGCGTTCAGGCTATCATCAGTTGAAGATTTGTGAGCAAGATATCCCGAAGACTGCCTTCAAGACTCGGTATGGTCATTATAAGTTCCTTGTTATGTCATTTGGGCTGACTAATGCCCCAGCAGCCTTCATGCATCTGATGCACAGTGTTTTCCGGCCATATCTTGATTCGTTCATGGTCGTTTTTATTGATGACGTTCTGGTATATTCCCGGAGTCGGGGAGTTCATGAGAAGCACCTGAGGGCAGTGCTCTAGACCTTGAGAGAGAAGAAGTTGTATGCTAAGTTCTCAAAATGTAAGTTTTGGCTGGATTCCGTGGCATTTTTGGGTCATGTGGTCTCGAGAGAGGGTATTCAGGTGGATCCAAAGAAAGTGGAGATCGTGCAGAGTTGGCCCAGACCATCCTCAGCTACAGAGATCCGTAGCTTTCTTGGCTTGGCGGGTTATTACTGCCGATTTGTTCAGGGGTTTTCATCTATTGCAGCACCTATGACAAGACTGATCTAGAAGGGTGCTCCATTCCAGTGGACGGATGAGTGTGAGGAGAGCTTTCAGAAGCTCAAGACAGTTCTTACTACAGCCCCAGTTTTGATATTGCCTACCGATTCGGGGTCTTATAATGTCTATTGTAATGCTTCGAGAGTTGGCCTTGGAGCGGTGTTGATGCAGGACGGTAGGGTGATTGCCTACGCATCCAGACATTTGAAGATACATGAGAAGAATTATCCTGTCCATGNACAAAAACTCTTTTGAATCAGTATACATTTGAGTTCTTCAAATCAGCACCTCTTCTGAAATGGTTTCTTTCTAAAATTCTGCCTAAACATGTTCCAACTAAGTTTTGGTCTTCCTGAAATTGTCTTTAAAACAGTTCTGCAGTTTACTCTTTCCTTAAGTATTTCTGACCCTGGAACTCCTTTTATGGTTTATACTCATGATTCTCTTAAAACTTATTTCTAAACTGACTGCAGTCTGTACTTTCCGGCATTAGACTACTTTTCTAGAACCAGTACTTTCTAAATCGCTCGCTTAAAATACCTTAAGTTCTGACAATTGGATCCAAGTCGCCTAATGTGGGCTTCCTGTCTAAACGTATGTATCGAACCAGTCCGCATCTGCTTAATTTTTAATTTTAAAGACCAAACTAGTATGTGTAAAGGCATGCTAAACTATATGTTATCTGATTTACGGGGTTTATGTGAGCCTTACCTGTTTGTCTGTTCATTCCCCCTACTTGTTACTTGTTTTTGAATGTCGATTAGAATTTTTGTCCTTTAAACTCCATAAAGGCCCCCATCCCTTTCTTCCCCTTTTAGGATTAGAAGTCCAAATGCCCCGGGACTGATAGCTTGGGACGGGTAATAGCATGCGATAGGCAAACGATACCATTCCGCGCTCCAATACCTTAACGGGGTGGGAAAGGGTAGACATGGAGATGATGATTACACGATAACACTATGCGTACAATTGAGTACCAGTGTTGTGCGAATGATCCATGTAATATATAAACCTACGACCCCCCTCCCTCTTTGTTAGTTTAACAATAATCTGAATCTCAAAAAGCTGTTGCACTTTCGACTTCTGTTTTTCACATAATTTTCAGATTGTTCGCACTAAGTACTTGACTTTTTCCTACTTGCACTTTTTCCTTCCCTAAAATTCAGCACTTTTTTTAACCTTTTGTGCTTCTTATTTGTAATAGTTTTCTCGTATTTGCAATGCTTGCTTGTTTACTTGTTTGTTTGCATTCAAAGTCACAATTGTATCATGGCCGGAAACCACACTAGTGGATCTTGAGGGGTCCTAACACCTTTCCCTCGAGATAATTTCTAGCCTTACCCAAACTCTGGTTTTTCATCTCAAATTCTTCCTTAAAGTGTCCTAATGCACTATAATCATTAGGTGGCGACTCTTCAAACTAAAAAACCCAATTCTCGCAAGGGAATAGAGTTGTCCTCCCGAATGTCGTATACCCGATTCCAAACTCCGTTTTGGAAGAAAAAGGGGGCGTCGACAACTACTTTCCAGCTTCGAGGAGCCGCCTATCAGTGGTGGCGTGCTTACGAGTTAGACAATCCGGATGAGGCAGCTTCCCTAACTTGGACTTAGTTTTCAGATATGTTCCTGAGAGAGTATGTTCCTCAGAGCCTCAGCGATGCATGGCGCGCAGAGTTTGAGCATTTGCGCCAGGGTACTATGACTGTCTCAGAGTATGCTGTCCGTTTCACCAGCTTGGCTAGACATGCACCAGCCTTGGTTTCTACAGTTCGCGAGAGGGATCGCCGGTTTATTGAGGGGCTTATTCCCAGCATCAGGTCTAGCATGGCTCGTGAGTTGGAGATTGATATTCATTATCGGCAGGTGGTGAGCATTGCTAGGAGGATTGAGGGTATGCATCCTAGGGACAGAGAGGAGAGGAAGGCCAAGAGGTCTCGAGAGTCGGGCCATTATTCTGGTGCCCGTTCCCCAGCTGCAGGTCGTCATGGTAGGGGTGATATGGGTCGCCCCGTTCATTCAGCTTTTCCAGCAGCCAGTGGTATTCCAGCTCCACCTAGGTCTCAGGAGCCTTATTACGCACCTCCAGTCTCTAGTGCGCCTCCTGCACGGGGTGCTTCCAGTGGTCAGTCCAGCAGACCCGGCCCGAGCCAGTCACAGCCGCCACGTCCTCCCAGAGCTTGTTTTGAGTGTGGTGACACACGCCATATGGTGAGGGATTGCCCCAGACTCAGGAGGGGTGCACCTCCGCAAACTTCTCAGCCACAGCGTGCGCCACAGAGTTTCCAGGCTATGATTCCAGCACCAGTTACTACCTTTCCCGCCCGTACCGAGGCTGTCGCCTCCGATCCTGTCATCGCAGGTATTATCATTATCCGTCATAAAGATGCATTGGTTCTATTCGATCCAGGCCCCACCTATTCTTATGTGTTTTCTTATTTTGCCCCGCCTTCGGGTATGCCTCGGGATTTTTTGAGTTCCCTAGTTTATGTTTCTACTCCTGAGGGAGATTATCTTGTTGTGGACCGCGTTACCGGTCATTTTTGGTTATTCTTAGTGGTTTTGAGACCAGAGCTGACTTATTGTTGCCCAGTATGGTTGATTTTGATATTATCTTGGGCATGGATCGGTTGTCGCCCTATTATGCTATTCTTGATTGTCACGCCAAAACCGTGACATTGGCCATGCCAGGTGTACCGCGTATTGATTGGAGGGGTGATTTAAGTCACACTCCCAATAAAGTTATTTCTTTCCATAAAGCTCAGCGTATGGTTGAGAAGGAGTGCGACGCATATCCAGCTTATGTGAGAGATGTCAGTATTGATACCCCTACAGTTGATTCAGCCCCAGTTTTGATATTGCCTACTGGTTCGGGGTCTTATGCTGTCTATTGTGATGCCTCGAGAGTTGGCCTTGGAGCGGTATTCATGCAGCACGGTAAGGTGATTGCCTACGCGTCCAGATAGTTGAAGATACATGAGAAGAATTATCCTGTCCATGATCTTGAGTTAGCTGCCATTGTTCATGCCTTGAAGATCTGGCGTCATTACTTGTACGGTGTGCCTTGTGAGATATATACTGATCACCGGAGTTTGCAGCATCTGTTCAAGCAGAAGGACCTTAATTTGCGTCAGAGGAGAATGCTAGAGCTGCTGAAGGATTATGACATCACTATCTTGTATCACCCGGGCAAGGCCAATGTGGTGGCCAATGTTTGAGCCACCGGGCGGACAGTTTGGGGAGTTTGGCTTATTTACCAGCAGCAGAGAGGCCAATGGCGATGGATGTTCAGGCCCTAGCCAGCTAGTTTGTGAGATTGGATCTTTCGGAGCCCAGTCGGGTTCTAGCTTGTGTGGTCTCTCGGTCTTCCTTGTTTGATCGTATCTGGGAGCGTCAGTTTGATGACCCTCATTTGCTCATCCTCAAGGACAAAGTGTTGCATGGCGATGCTCGAGATGTGACTATTGCTGATGACGGAGTATTGAGGATGCAGGGTCGAGTTTGTGTACCCAATATTGATGGGCTTTGCGAGTTGATTCTAGAGGAGGCCCATAGTTCACGGTATTCCATTCATCCGGGTGCCGCGAAGATGTATCAGGATTTGAGGTAGCACTATCGGTG
The DNA here is from genome assembly GCF_001879085.1 of Nicotiana attenuata. NCBI lineage: Eukaryota > Viridiplantae > Streptophyta > Magnoliopsida > Solanales > Solanaceae > Nicotiana > Nicotiana attenuata. The sequence goes on from NW_017670794.1 coordinate 350,615, forward strand.
GAGGCGGATGAAGAAGGATATAGTTGGGTTTGTAGCTCGGTGCCTTAATTGTCAGCAGGTGAAGTATGAGCACCAGAGACCGGGTGGATTGCTTCAGCAGATAGAGATTCCGGAGTGGAAGTGGGAGCGGATCACCATGGACTTCGTATCTAGGCTCCCACAGATTTTGAAGAAGTTCGATGCCATTTGGGTTATTGTGGATCGGCTGACCAAGTCCATGCATTTCATCCCTGTGTGTCCTACCTATTCCTCGGAGCGGCTGGCGAAGATTTATATCCGGGAGATTGTACGTCTGCATGGTATTCCGGTTTGCATCATTTCAAACAAAGGTACTCAATTCACTTCGCGATTCTAGAGAGTCGTACAGTAGGAGTTAGGTACTCGGGTGGAGTTGAGCACAGCATTTCACCCTCAGACTGACGGACAGTCCGAGCGCACTATTTAGATTCTTGAGGATATGCTCCATGCGTGTGTGATTGAGTTTGGAGGTTCTTGGGATCAGTTCTTGCCATTGGCGGAGTCTGCCTACAACAACAACTATCAGTCGAGTATTCAGATGGCACCGTACGAGGCCTTATATGGTAGGCGGTGTAGATCTCCGGTGGGTTGGTTCGAGCCAGGTGAGGCTAGATTATTGGGCACAGACTTGGTTCAGGATGCTTTGGAGAGAGTCAAGGTGATTCAGGCCCAGTCCACATAGAAGAGTTATACGGACCGGAAGGTTCGTGATGTTTTCTATATGGTTGGAGAGCGGGTTCTGCTTCGGGTTTCGCCTACGAAGGGCGTTATGAAATTTGGGAAGAAGGGGAAGTTGAGCCCGAGGTTTATTGGCCCTTTTGAGATATTGAGGCATGTTGGGGAGGTTGCGTACGAGCTTGCCTTACCTCCTAGCTTGGCAGGAGTTCATCCGGTATTTCATGTTTCGATGCTCCGGAGGTATCACGGTGATCCGTCGCACGTGTTGGATTTCAGCTCAGTCCAGTTTGAGCAGGATCTATCTTATGTTGAGGAGCCAGTGGTAATATTGGACAAGCAGGTTAGGAAGCTGAGGTCAAAGAACATTGCACCAGTGAAGGTTCAGTGGCGGGGTCAGCCGAACAAGGTGGCGACTTGGGAGACCAAGCAAGATATGCGTAGCCAGTACCCTCATCTTTTCACTACTTCAGGTATGTCTTTGTGCTCGTTCGAGGACGAACAAATGTTTAAGTGTGGGAGGATGTAACGACCCGGCCGGTCGTTTTTGGAATTTACGCCCCGATCCCCTATTAACTGCTTTCCCCAAGTTTATTTCTGCTATTTTGATTTGTCGGGATGTTCGGTTTGAGTTTCGGTGAGTTTTGGGACACTTAGTCCCTAAATGAGAGCTTAAATGTTGGAAAGTTAACTGTAGTCAGAACAGTGTGAAGACTGCCTCGGAATGGAAATCATATGGTTCCATTAGCTCCGTTGGGTGATTTCGGGTTTAGGGGCGTGGTCGGATTGTGTTTTGGAGGTCCGTAGCTAATTCAGGCTTGAAATGCCGAAAGGTCGAATTTTGAAGTTTTCGGACGATAGTGAGATTTTGTTCCGAGGGTCGGAATGGAATTCGAAAAGTTGCAGTAGTTCCGTTATGTGATTCGGGATGTGCGTGCAAAATTTTAGGTCATTCGGACGAGGTTTGATAGACTTTTTGATCGAAAGCGTATTTTGAGAAAATTTGGAGTTCTTAGGCTTGAATACATGGTTAATTTGTGGTTTCGATGTTGTTTTAGGTGTTTTAAGCATTGGTACGAGTTTTGGGAGTAGTATTAGACTTGTTGGTGCCTTTGGTTGAGGTCTCGGGGGGGCCTCGGGATGATTTCGGATGGTTGACGGGAAATTTAGAAAATGTTGCAGCTGCTGTATTTTTGCTGCTTCTGGTATTTTCGCATCTGCGGTAGGGGGACTGCAGATGCGGCGCCGCAGAAGCGGCTACGTGGCCGCAGAAGCGGAACTTGGGAATTTCCTTAGGAACCGCATATGCGGTGAGTTGTTCGCAGAAGCGCAACTGCTCCTGCTGTTAGAGTTCCACAGATGCGGAATCTGGCATTTAAATGAAAGTCGCAGATGCGACGTAGTTTCCGCAGATGCGACGTAGTTTCCGCAGATGCGGTCCCAGGGCCGCAAATGCGGGAACGGCTGGGCAGAACACATAAATAGTTGCCTTTGCGAAATTGACCCATTCTTTCACCATTTTCATCCTGGTTCGAAGCTTTTGAGAGAGATTTTTGAGGAAAACAAAGGGGAATCGCTTGGAGGTGACGTCCTTGACTTCATAACTCGTTTTTATGTGATTAAAGACCTAATTAGTGATGAGAAATTTAGGTAAAATGGGTAATTAGGGCTTGAGATTAAGAGACTTTGAAATGAGAATTTGAGGGGTCATTGGGCTCCGATTTCAGTGTTCTTGGTATGTATGTACTCGTGAGAGTATGAGGATTTCGAAAATATAAATTTTACCCGATTCCGAGATGTGGGCCTGAGGGGCATTTTGGTAATTTTACCTAATTTCGCGTATTAGCTTAGAATTTAATTGATTAGATTTGGGCCTTTTGGAGTCGGATACTCGTGGCAAAGGCGTGGTTTCAGGTTGACTTGCACTTGTTCGAGGTAAGTGGTTTGTCTAACCTTGTGTGGGGGACCTTTCCCCTTAGGATTGATATTGTGGTAACTGAAATGCCTCGTACGTGAGGTGACGAGCGCGTACTTGTGCTAATTGTTGGAAATCCGGTTTTTCATTAAAAATAGCCTTGAGTTGTGTTCTTCCTTTTCTTGCTTACACTGTTTGGAAACTAAACCTGCCGTAGCCTAGAGAAGTATGTCTACTTGACTAAATTGCTCTATTTACCTTAACTGCCTTATTTGTACTACGTGAGTCATGCTAGGTTAGGATTACCTACTTCACTTCGATATGCAATTGATTGGGTTGCATTCCTGTTGTTGCTGCGTATTTACTTTGGGACTACGGGACGGTATCCCGGGAGCTCCCTTCTATGTTTACTTTTGGACTACGGAATTGCATTCCGGGAGATCCCCCTGCACATTTATGAGTTGGACTACAGGACTTCACCCGGGAAATCCACTAGATATGATATTTATATTTGGGCACTATTGGACGGTATCCTGGGAGATCCCCGGTTGTTATCTTGGAGCTGAGCTGTATTCTCTTACTGTGTTTTACTTGCCTCTCTAATAGTTGTTGCTGTCCTTTATATCTTGTGTTACTTAATTACACTGTTTATTTCACACTGTTAAACCTCATATCTTATTTAACCTTAGTAGGGCCCTGACCTTCCTCGTCACTACCCAACTGAGGTTAGGCTTGGCACTTACTGAGTACTGCTGTGGTGTACTAGGCTTGGCACTTACTGAGTACTGCTGTGGTGTACTCATGCCCTTCATGCGCATGTTTTTCATGTGCAGATCCAGGTACCTCTATTCAGGCTTACCATTCTTGAGGCGAGGCGATTCTACGAGACTTCGAGGTATATCTACCGCGTCTGCAGGCCGAGGAGTCTCTTTCTATTCCTGCATCTAGTATTTAGCCTTCTGTACTTTATGTTCTGGTTAGACATTCCGGAGATTAGAGCTATGTAGTATTTTTCTCAGCTTGTGGATCCGTGAGTTTCCGGGTTTTGGGATAGTGTATCAGATTTTGGGAAGTTGTGTGTATATGCCGAGCAGCATTTGGATACTATTTCTTTCAGTTATTTCGGCTTTTGATTATTATTCTACAAGATTAGATTGTTTTCCGCATTTGTTAGGCTTACCTAGTCGTAGAGACTAAGTGCCGTCACGATAGTTCACGGAGGGCGAACTGGGATCGTGACACTTATATCTCGAAATCCATAAGGACTCTGAAGATTTGCAAAACATGAAAGTTGTAGACCTCGTATTCAAGTTTCCAGAAAGTTAAACCATTCATAATTTGGACATTTGTACAGTGTGTTATGACCGATTAAATAAAGGCTGGAAAAGCTGTGTCTGGTGGACTTTTGGTGACGAAAATGGCTTTTAGTTACGGATGGGCAGAAACATTTAATCACAAAAATCAGCACTTTGCCATTTCGATTTGGAATTTTTGGAGCTCGGTTCTTGGGCGATTTTTGGGTGAATTTCACGTGAAAACATTGGGGTAAGTGTTACTTATCATATATTGATTTTATATTTCATGATTCCATACTCATTTACATCATGAATCCATGAATTTATTGAAGAAAAATTAGATTTTTAGCAAATCTTCCAAAAATGAAAATTTAAGATTTGAAAGTCAATCCGATGTCGGAATTTGATAAAATTGGTATGGTTGAATTCTTATCGGAATGGGTGTTCGGATTTCGTAAAAATTATGTCGGGTTCCGAGAGGCTGGTCCCGCGTTTACTTTTTGAATGTGAAATTTTAAGTCGATGTTATATTTTCTGAAATTATTTCTGATGAATTTTAATGAAGTTATACAATTAATTTGGATAGATTAGAGCCGTCCGGAGGTTAATTCAAGCAAGAAGGCAATTGTAAAATATCGGTATAACTTCAAAAAGGTAACTATTTTGCCTAACCTTGTGTGGGGGAATTTCCCCTTAGGCGTTGAGTCTTATGTGGAAATTGTGTGATTTAAAATTATGTACATGAGGTGACGAGTATGTACTTGGTTTAGTGCAAATTTTATTGGTTAAAATTCGTGGACAGCCTTATGCATTAAATTGGAAAATTTTATGGGACTTACTAAATCTCTTATATGCCATGCCTCATTCCTTATTTGCCGATGTTGTTTTGATATGATAATTTGGAGTGATTGCTACTCGACTTTTATGTGAACTATGTGTTTGTTTGAGTTTCCATTTTTTTTTATGGAAAATACTTTCATTCTTGATTTTTATCTATAGATAATTTAAATGGGAAATTGTGTTAATAAGGTGAATAAATATATTTATTTCATGAAGTTGTGATATTTGAGCACTTGTAGTGCAATTTATGAATGATGTGATAATTGAGCACTTGAGGTGGAAATCGTGATATGTAGTAATATTTGAACATTTGTAGAATAATTTATGAACGATGTGATAATTGAGCACTTGACGTGAAAATCGTGATATGTTGTAATATTTAAACATTTGTTGTATAATTTTTGAAGAATGTGATAATTGAGTACTTGAGGTGTAACTTGTGAAATGTTGTGATATTTGAACACTTGTAGCGCCCATGTATTGGATTCTTTCCTTGAGATTGTTGTGTTTTTACTTTCGGACTACGGATCGATATTCTGGGATACCAAGAGATCCCTAAGACATATATTGAGGATACTGAGAGATTCTCGGGATACCAAAAGATCCCCAGCACATATATTGAGGATACTAAGAGATCCCCGAGCATTTACGTGTGGGACTACGGGACGGGATCCCGGGAGATCTCCTATCGATGTTTCTGAGTATAGAGTGTCTAAACAAAAGAAAAGTACAGAATGGCGTGATGAGGGCACAGCATGCCAAGTGTTAGTGTTCAAGTATTGAGACCCGTATGGTATGATTATGAGATGAGGTGTCACAGGGTGACTTATATTCGAAGGTTATCTATTTGAAAAGATTATATTCGGAAGATACTTGTTGAAAAAATTATATCTGAAGATATTTATTTGGAAGAACTATATTCGGAAGATACTTGTTGAAGGGATTATATCTGAAGATATTTATTTGGAAGAATTATATTTGAAAGATAATTATTCGAAGGAAGTACATTCGAAATATATTTATTGGAAAGGATTATATTCTAAGGATTATTATTTGAAAAATTTATGGGTGAAAGATTTACATTTGAAGGACTTGGTTAATTGGTTGTACTTGTATTCATTAGTTGTTGAACAATATTTATAGTGTTCTTGTTGCCTTGCTGTTTATATCACTGGTCGATATTTGTTGCTATCACTACTGTTGTCTTCCAGTACTATTGTATACTTGCTATATTACACAGGTTATTTGACTAGTAACTGTCTTGACTGTACCTCGTCACTACTCCATCGAGGTTAGTCTTGATACTTACTGAGCACCGACTGTGGTGTGCTCATACTACACTTCTGTATATTTTTGTACAGAGCCAGGTATTGGAGATATCAGACTCGGATAAAGTTAGTGTGTTGATCGCAAGGATTCAAAGCAGACCCTTCGGTTCGTTCATCACCTCGTTTATCTCCCCCTCCATCGTTAAAATTGATAATACTAACATCATCTGCTCTAACAAACTAGCTTGGGAATAGATCACGTATTTCTAGAGTCCCATTTAATAAATTTAATGATCGTTACCATTTTCACGATAAACAGTTTGGCGCCCACCATGGGGCAAAAAATTATAGTGATTATTTTCTTGCTAGTTTCATCACGCAAACGCATATCATTTTTCACACTTTTTCTTGTCCAAGATCCTTTGATTTCAGGTAAAAATGTCGGGCTCGGTCAATAGAGCTGAGAACGACTGCCTCGAAGATCACGGGGAAAATGGTGTAGCTATCCCGGCCGCCGGAGCACCACTACAGGATCCCGATAACGCACCCGGACCAATACTAGCGGACGCAGACTCACAGGACGCACAGCAAGTCAGCGAAATTTCTCACACCGATAGGAGCGTACGGCACAGCGACCTACAGGAAGCTCAACAGACTCCGACCCGGGAAGAACAGGAAGTTAGTCTTCATGTTATTTTTAAAATGTTGCAGGCACAGCCGTTGGCTATCACTCGGCTTCAAAGTCACCCCGAGACTCCCAGCGCAGTAGCGCCGGAAACATCTCCCTACGCCGAACGAGTACCCGAGAGATCAAGCAACAATGGATCGGTAACCGATCCCGCCGCAGCAAGGATGCTTGGAGATCTCTTCGAAAGGATTGAGTGAGGTTCGTGGAAGTTTATACAACAATCGTCTCCCGAGGAAGCGGTCCTGGAACTCGCTTCACGAAAACCCGGAACGCTGGAACTCCCCAGGTGCGACAGAACTTTGGATCCCTGCGAGCGCACCACCGCTTACATGCGCTCGTTCAAAGGCAGCAACCTTCAAGGTGATGAGCACGAGTCCATCTCATTGAGGAAGTTCGAGGGAGAACTCTCGAAAGAAACCACGATGCAGCGCCGCAGCCTGGCACCTGGCCTCGCAAACTCGCCTACCACATCAGCAGATCCCTCCACGGGAAGCTGCACCTCATTTCCTGAGAGAACGAATGAGATCACTCCCGGTTTTGGATAATTGGGCAACACATGCTTTCACCCGAAGCTCAAAAAAAGAATGCCCGACGACTCCAGGACATCTCAGACGAAGCCTGATCAGATACCCAGCCGAGACCTGGCCGGATACCCGCACCCGGCACTAGCCACGGAGCAGGGCCTTGGACAACCGCCCGGGAACTTCCTCTGGCTCGGTACGCCCAAGCAGGCCTTCCACGAAGAAACTAATGCCAAACGGATGGAGATACCATCCATGCGCCGCTAATGGGATGAACGCCCCAAGATCTAACATACCTCGCAATGGTAGGGGAGTAGTTCGAGGGAGACGCCCTCGGGGAACCTCCACCGGAACCATATTCGGTGAGGCACAGCCGGCAGACGAACCTCGTCCAGCGGAGTGTGGGCTCAACATTGTTATGCCAAATATCCTGGTCACCATAAGCGAAACCAGGAACGCTGAGCGACACAGGCCTACTCGCCCAAGGCCCCTTCGATGGAACCACAACCCGACGCGGAATCCGCAGGACGCAAGCGGTAGCGGGGCCACGAATGACTCCCTTCCCGAAAATATGACAACCGTGCCACTCAGTCAAATTCGCCGACGAGTACTATCGAACGGTCAGGCTCAAATCTGGCCCCGAGGAAAAAAGACTACCAGGAAGGATTAAGTAAACAAGCCGCGACGTATCACCACGACAATGGAGGAGCGGCGACGCCCTCCGAGAACTCATGACACGGGAAGCAAAAATACCCGCCACCGGGACAAAGACAGATCCAGGGAAATATTTCCAAGGATACTCTCGCATCCAGGGAAAGGGGCACCACGACTCTCCCTCATTTGACCTATTTCAAATAAAACATGTGCTCCTAAATTCAGGTGGTTCAATCATGAACAAACAACGGTGCCGAACCAAAGTCAATATGGCAGTGCGGGCTAACGAATCGAATCATTCCCGCATCCTGAATCCCTGGAGAATTCCCGATGACAAATCGCCACAAAGACCATCCTCTTAACACGACCCGTATGAGCTCGGGCCAGGACGTCAAGCTCTGTACCATCGGAGGAGGCACAAAGCACGGACGTCTTATTCAGACGGCCGCCAGCACACCACCCAGAGACAACGTCGGCCCTATTTCGCCAAAACTAAGGAACTCCTCGCAAAGGGCAGAGCTAAAATAAGTCGACAGAAAGCAATGCGCAATGAGAGGGAATCCTTCACCATATGACGCATCACCGGCATCAATGCCCCTACCCTCGGAAGGATCAGAGGGTAAGCAAACCACGTTATCGACGAAGCCTGGTTGAACACAACGGAAGGTTGTATTAGGGCTCGCGCCCCGGAACGGCAGAAACATCCCGAACCTCGAAAGGTTACCTACACATCCGGCAGTGAAGAAGAACCACTTCACTTCTTCGTTATTTTTTCGCTAACCTGTATGCAGACAACCAGCCGGGGCATTCGGAGGTTTTAAACTCCACCCGGAGATCAGAGGCCTTGACAGGGCCCACCGTGCTCTCTTCCCTCGATCGAACTTCAGACCTAAAGAGGGTCCCGCCAGCAAGATTATTAGCGAAGCAGCGTACCCCCGAAGAGGGTCCCGACAGCAAGATTATTAGCGGAGCAGCGTACCCCCGAAGAGGGTCCCGCCAGCAAGATTGAATCGCAAAGTGACTTGGTTACTGCACCAACAATAAGCATAAAACTACGGTATGCCTAAGGGCACGGCATAAACACCACGATCGACAGCCGAGTGAGCCTCTGGGTCACCCGCCTATAAGGTCACTTCGACCCGAGGCAAAGAAGGCCACCATCACCCGCCCGTGCGGGCAGGGAAGAACTTAAGGGTCAATTAAAGCTCGAATCGCAACGCGACTCAGAGACTGGACCCGAAATAAGTTAAACTACAACATGCCTGAGGGCACGGCATAAGTGCCGCGGTCGCCGTCCGAGTGAAGCCTCTAGGCTACCCACCTGTAAGGTCATTTCGACCCAAAGCATGAAAGGTCATCGCCTTCCGCCCATATAGGCAGGAAAAAACTTCAGGGTCAATTAAAGCTCGAATCGCAACGCGACTCGGATACTGGACCCAAAATGAGTTGAAACAACCTAACGCCCAAAGGCGAGAAATAAAGGCCATCTTCGCCCACTCAGACGAACGCCAAACTCGAGGGTAAATTAAGCTCGAGTCGGATCCCGACTCGGAGACTAAACCCGACAGCAGTTAAAGCATACAAGCCTTAGGGCAAGTCCGGGACCGAATCGACTCAATTGAAATTTCAACAAGCTGAAATACAGAAGACATAAGTTGCGGGGTTCCCCCTCTTATTGCTACGTACTGACGACAAGGCGCAGCCCTAACCTGCATAGAATATTGAAAGCTGTATATACATAACAAAGAAGGCAAGAAACGATCATTCCGCTTTTTTCCGGCAGTCGTAGCCCAGCGGTCTCCTCCTCATCATCCTCAGTATCAGACAGCAGGAATTTGGCATCATGATCCTCTCCTTTGGCTTGCTCGATCTCCCTCGAGAGATCAAAACCCCTGGCGTGAATCTCCTCAAAGATTTCTCTTCGGGATCTACAACGGACATATTCCTCGATCCTCTTCTCCCGGTCGAGAGCTCGCTTCAGCTCGACTTGAGCATCTGTGGCGTCCTTCATATGGATCGCCATCTCCTGATCAGCGTTGGTACGACTTAGCTTCGCCTTAGCTCGGGCGTCAATTATCTCAGCCCTGGTCGTCGAAAGTTCAGATTAAAATTTCTTGATCATATCTGCTTGGACTTTGGCATTATCTCGAGCCAAGCGGAGTTAAACTTTGAAGGCGAGGACCTTGGCCAAGGCATTTGCCTCCTCTAAAGCATGAGCTTGCACCCGAGCCCTTAGCTAACAACAAGCAGTTCTGACGCGGTCGATATCGCCCTTAAGGTACTCCGTAGCCTCCGCCGTTTTCTGCAGCTGATATAACAAAGAGGGGCGTTAACCTAAAGAGGCCGAAGAGAGCAAAGCTTGAGCTGCGTAAAGTTACCTGATCCATCAAATAACTCTCATAATTCGAGCTCCGACCAGCTCAGACATTAGCCTCTCACAGGCCTACACAAGGAAAACTCAATGACGAATGAAAGACGTGGAATACAGAGAAACCGCACCTAAACTCACCATGAAGTGAAGCCGACGAACTTCCTCGAAGTCGGAACATACTCCTGTTGACCCTGCCTCTTCGGGCCCGGTAGAACCGGCCTCGGGCAAAGCATATTCACTCGAAAACATCGCCGACCTGGAATCATGTACTCCGGGGGCAGCAGACTCAGACGGTGCCTTCTCCTTGGAAACACTGACCCGATCAGCACCACTAGAAACTTCATCACCTCGTGGGGAGGTCAACGACTCCTTCCCCTCTTCGGAAGAGCACTCTCTCATTCCAAGGAATTGCCAAATACCTGCATGCTGCAAATGCATACAAGTAAAAAGGGGAAAATATTACCTCAAATATATGAAGGCCGAGGCAAAGGCAGCATGCGCACATACCTTGGTATTTCGCTCCCCACCTGACGCGAAGCACAGCTAGCCACTGACGCTCATCGCAGGCCGAGTGGGTCACCAGCCTCCGGACCCAGCCAGGCAGATCAGAGACTTCGCCCGGCGTCCATGAAGTTGCTACAACAAGGTAAAAATATCATTATTCAACTAACTTTCGCTATAGGTACAACCTGAAAAAGCACTATACGCTTCACCCACGTGCGCAATACCACCCTTCGGGAAATGGCAAAAGCTCCATGGGGATAATGTCGACCGTCCGGACCTGGAAGAACTAACCGGCCCATTCTCGACCCCCCTCCTCTTCGTCATCGACAACAAAGGGCGTGGATGAATGGCACTCTAGGGTTAGCAGGCCCTGGTGATGAAAGGTCCGATACAGCCGGATGAGGTGATCAAGCATGAATTCAAGGTCGGCCTTCTGCGCAAAGAACCCCATCATCAGCACCACCCGCCAGAACGACGGATGTATCTGCGCCAAAGTGACCCGATACTTCAAGCAAAAATCAAGCACGACCCTGTCAAGGGGGCCAAACGCGAAAGGATACAAAACGAACTCCCTCGGCTCCTGAGCACAGGGAACAGCACTCTCCGCTCTCTGCCGTGCCATCCCTGAAGTGGTTGCCGTGACTATGGTAAAACTAACGGAGCAAAGCAAGGGTGTGCACCAACACTTTTTGCACCTGAAGAAATGAGGAACCCTATGCCAAAATGGAAGTACAGCTACCTAAAAATAGTGAAGTCATGCGAAGAAGCCGAAGCCACCCCACTTATACGCTAGAGGAGGCGACGATCCGCCTACTCGGAGTAAGCTCCAGGAAGCCTACAACATCGGTATAGTCCAAAGGGATGGTACCCGACCCCGAAAGTATACTTTGACGAGAAGCCGTCCGTATTATCTCCAAGCTCGAGATAGCATCCCGCCTTGAGGACCCGCACCGAAGAGAAGTCAGAATTGGGAAGCTTTCCATGCCATCACTCAACGCGAGGTAATTTCAGATTTCGTGATTTCCTTTCTAAAAAAAAAGAATAAACACAAGAAGCTCCAATCGCGAAAGCTCCACAAAGGTTCGAAGCAGTGTCTGAGTGTAGGCAACCCCTCAGCAAAAAAATCTATCTCGTACGTATATAAAAGAAGGTTTTCCGCATCCAAAATCAAAGGGGACCCCCCGGTACCCGAAGTTGGCCTTCATCCAGGATAACATCCTCGAAGGCCCCAAAATTCGACACATTATCTCCTTTGCCCCCTTAATTTCACCCGTTGCACTCTACTCCTTCTAACGAGTTTTTATCCTAAAAGAAAGGTTTTACCGGCAAGGGTTTTAATGAGGCAACATCTGCAAGCCACCGGGAGGGGAACTCCGCAAAATATTCCAAACAAACCCCGCAGCCGGCTTTTGAAAAAGCGAGAGGGCATTCCCCCCGGAAAGCGGCCCACCAACGAATGCAATTACTGCATCCTTGAAAAAACCTAATCCACGACAGTACTTTTACCTTGCAGAGCGGAAATGACAGTGTATTGAGCATGAGTCTATGAGATATGCCATCTATCACAAAAAGATTGCGCCATGATTCGAATCGTTAGTGTTATGTCGCCATGAGGAGCTCGAGGAGTCAATGGTCATAGTCGTTCCCATCGCTTCATTCTGAGAAACGTGGAGACTATCTGTACGCGGTGAAATCAGAGGGCCTGATTTCCCGCTATTAAGCCATCTCGGGGAAGTGCCTCGAGACCCCGAGGACATGAAGCCACGACTTAGTCCTCTCCCTTGGGGCTTGTCAAGGCCCGATTTTAGGCCAGGTGGAGGCCGAGGCCAGGACAAAGAGAAGAAGCTCCCAAGACACGCGGTTGAGTCTGACAGGGCTGGCCTATCCAGAGCCTACGCTGAGGCGTCGCATCCAGCCACCCCATCTCCATATTTTGTAATTAAATACACATGTATCTGTAACTGAGTTCCCCCCCTATATAAAGGGGACTCACCCTACCTTGTAAGGGACGGATGTTGCTCCCACAATTCTACAAGTGCAATAATATCTCTCTCTCTCTCTTCTTACTGAAACTCATTTGCTCTGACTTATACTAAGGATACTTCGATATTCTTTGCCTCTACATGTGTTCTTCATCGTACAATTCAGTTTTAGTTCTAAATAGCTTCGTTTGATTATATCTCTAGCTGCTATATTGCTCCCGAGTGTCCCCGACAACCCGAGCTCAACCTCGAGGTCAACCTCGAAGTCCCAATCCACCAAGCTTACGCCCTGGTAGCAGACCCTTTAGTTCGGTCATTACCTCGTTTATCTCCCCCTCCATCGTTAAAATTCATAATACTAGCATCATCTGCTCTAACAAACTAGCATGGGAATAGATCACATATTTTTAGAGTCCCATTTAATAAATTTAATTGTTGTTATCATTTTCACGGTAAACACCGTTGTTGGTTTCAATTATAAAAACAACAAAAAAACAAAAGAAAAAATTGGCTTGAATTGTTATTATAATCGGCTTACCTAGTCTTAAAGACTAAGTGCCATCACGACACTTATGGTGGAATTTTGGGTTGTGACAAGTTGGTATCAGAGCTCTAGGTTCGTAGGTTCTATGAGTCACGAACAAGTTTAGTAGAGTCTTGCGGATTGGTACGGAGACGTCTGTACTTATCTTCGAGAGGCTACAAAGCTAGTAGGAAATTTTCCACTTCCTTTATTCCTTATCGTGCGATATTTATTCAGTTTGAAGCATATATCTTATGTTCTTTTGCATCCACTAATGTATGAAATTGCGCACTCGGTATCATCTATGCGCTAGCGGTTCGTGATACTGCATAGGGGTTATAAGGGAGCCAAGGTTGCTAAACCATTTTTACCACGTGTCATCCAAATCGAGGATGCAGAAGTATTGAGGGATCATTCAGTTATGCACATGGGGTGCAGCATGTTCTAACATCTGGTTGATAAGTACGATCTTAAGAAGGTTTAATTAGTTGCATAATCGTCGCAATCGTGGTAGTGTCACGAGGTGGATGTAGGTATGAAGATGGTAGTATAATGGACTATGTGATTCGTATGCGATATCCATTTAGTTAAGGGTACATACTAGCAGCCAAGGCACTAGAGGAAGTAAGTTTAACTGGCACGAGGATGACACACTCCACATAAATGGCTTGAGGTGTCTTATGACCAGTGTCGTACGTGCGATGAAGGTTAGTATTGTGGATTATCGGAATGTATCCTATGGCTTCGCGCCAAGTGAGGGGAGTCCACTATCAACGATCAAATTGTGAGATAATGTGTTATATCAGTTTTGGTCTAAGATGCATATATATGATATTGAAACGTTCTCCAGAACCTGTATGTGATTAAGATCTGAGATTTGTATGGGATGATGGTGGAACTTGCGGTATTCATGCGTCTTTAATAATTCTACATTTCAATATCAGTGGGGTCATGGAAACAATTTCAGAATACTCGTAGCGCTTAAGTTAATCACAACACTCGCGCGGAGCAGTCACCTTTTAATGTACCAGTGGGACGGGATTCCTACAATGATTATTCCAGTTACATGGCACCGACTCAGTATGAGAAGCTGAACCGCAGATGGGTTGTTATGAATGTTGTGATACTAGGAACATCATGAGAAATTGTCCTAGACTTGGGAGAAACCTATTTCATCAGAACACTCAGGACACATACTCTATTACAGTTACTACTCTACCTACACTACCAGTTAGGGGTGGAAGACAAACAGGTAGAGGGCGCCTAAGTGGTGGAGGCTCAACCCATTGATATATTTGTTATGGTATGACTGAGGTCGCTACACCAGATGGTGTCATTTCAAGTAAGATCTCAAGTTATTATAAAGTAATACTTTCATTAACTTGATTCGGTTCTGAGTATCGAGCAAGTCCTCCTAATATGCTCCAATCATAAGTGAGCTTTGTAATCCTAAAATCTACTTATGTGAATACTTCTATTGGGAGAGTATATGTAGATAGCTATATCTATCATTATGTGTTGGTCACTAAAAATAGTTGTGAGGCTAAAAGTGTCTTTTGTTAATCATTTCGACGAGTTTGATGTAATTTCCAAATAATTGATTTCAATTGTGAATTATATGCCCTACCTGTATGAGGGTTCATTATGGGTTGTGATTTTGTCTAACGGAAATTATTTAAAAGAAGAAAGAAAGGAAATGGGAAATTTCAGTTGGCACAATGTGCAAAATACTTGTGATACAGAGTTGAGGACGAGATCCTCGTATTTTTATATGATGTGAAATGTTTAAACTGGGCTAAAAGCCGCGGTTGAAGTTATGTAAGGACGAGGTCCTTGTGGTGAAAAAAAATTACGAGATTAAATTCTCCCTTTGTGAAATATAATTTGTACTATAGTACTTATATGGAGTCATGCCTATTAGGCTTATTTGAAAATTTTTGGATGAATTTCTCTGTGCATAATTGTCCAAAATTCATATTGTAATTATTGAGTTTCAGCATACGAGGTGAGTTCCCAAGTGGCGTAAAACGTGACTCGATAGTTCGGATAAATAATTATGAAGTCTTCATGCGTCGTACCTCGTTGTTAGAAAATGGAGGTTTGAAATGAGATTTTTGTTGACATGAGATTAATTGGCGATTTTGTAATCGATTATGAACAACTTAAGACTAGAGAAGTGGTCATGGTCATACATATGATGTGTTTCATGTCCCGATTTCATTATGATAACGCAATGCTTGTAATGCTGAGATTAGTGTTATTGATATATACATTGTGGTACTTTGTTGGGTTGTGGATGTGTTGTTAGGAGTTGTTTTGGTGTTACTCTGGCAGGTGGATAGGCCCAATTACAGGGGAGGCTCTGCCGAAATTTTTGAAAAATTTGGGAGTTAGAAAAATTTGGGACATTGAGATGTGCGAAGAAAGAGATAAGTTATGTTATGTGTTTGAGGCCAGACTCGACTTCTCATTTGAGAACGAATGATACTAAGTAGGGGAGAATGTAACACCCCGAAAATTGTTTTTGAAGTATTTAAGCGCTATTAAGAATGTTGATGTGTACATAGGCACGAGTGGCTATAGCCAGTTGAGACTAATACTGTGCGTTGATGTGAAAGTCAGACTTTTTGAAATTTGATTGGAGTGTAAGGAATTGAATTTAAAGCATATAAATGTTGATAAAAGAAATAATCTGAACTGAGATGGTGTTATCGGACCCTTGCTAAATATACGGTGACGTAGAATCACCCGTGAGTATGTGTGAAATGATGCACTCAGTAATTTAAAGTCCTCAGAATAATTCTTGGCACGTTCAAGGACGAACGTATGTTTTAAGAGGGGGAGAATGTAACGACCCGACTTGTCATTTTAAGAATTAATGCCTCGTTCAGCGACTTAAGATCTCGAGCAGCTTCGTAATATGTATTATGACCCGCATGTGAGGTCGAGTTTGGTTTTCGGAAGATTCGGAGTTAAATTTAAAGAATAGTTCTCATTTTGAATCTTAAATGGAAAGAGTAGACCGGAGAGTTGACTTTTGGGCAAACAACCCCGGAATGGAAATTTGATGATTCAAATATTTTCGTATGGTGATTTTGTCCTTAGGAGCATGTTCGGATTTAGAAGTTCGTAGGACAATTCGGCGCATTTTGGCGAAAGTTGGAAAATAGAAGATTTTTGGAAAGCTTGATCGAGAGTTGACTTTTTGATTTCGGGGCCAGAATCAAATTCTGAAAATTATAACAGCTCCATTGTGTCATTTATGACTTGAACGCAAAATTTGAAGATTTGATATGTTTCGGCAAAAAAATATAGAAGTTGGAAGATTTGAACACTCATAATTCGATTCGATGCGCGATTCGTAATTTCGGCGTTGTTTGACGTGGTTTGAAGCCTCAATTAAGTTCGTATTGTATTTTGTAACATTTTGGTAGAATTGGTCTCGAGAGTCTCGGGTTGATTTCGGAAGGTTAACGGAATAGATTTCGGACAAAAGAAACTGCTGCATTTTCTGCTGCAACTGCTGTTTTGGACAGCAATGGGCAATCGAGGAGGCTACTTTGGAAGCTAATATCTCGAATTCTATGAAGAATCTGAAAATTTGCAAAACAGCAAAATTGTAGCCCTTTAATTCTAGTTTCCAGAAAGCTAAACCATTCATCATTTGGATATTTGTACAGAAAGTTATAATCGATTAAATGAAGGCTGGTAATGCTATTTTGTAATTTTCCCAGAATTTTTTTATGCGAGGAGCCTTTTTTGGAAGCTTATATCTCGGAATCCATAAGGACTCTGAAGATTTGCAAAACATGAAAGTTATAGACCTCGTATTCTACTTTTCAGAAAGTTAAAACCATTCATAATTTGGACATTTGTACAGTGAGTTATGACCAATTAAATAAAGGCTGGTAAAGCTGTTTCTGGTGGACTTTTAGTGACGAAAATGGCTTTTAGTGACGGATGGGCAGAAACATTTAATCACAAAAATCAGCACTTTGCCATTTCGTTTTGGAATTTTTGGAGCTCGGTTCTTGGGAGATTTTTGAGTGATTTTCATGTGAAAATATTGGGGTAAGTGTTCCTTATCCAATATTGATTATATTTCATGATTTCATACTCATTTACGTCATGAATCCATGAACTAATTGAAGAAAAATCAGATTTTTAGCAAATCTTCCAAAAATGAAAATTTAAGATTTGAAAGCCAATCCGATGTCGGAATTTGATAAAATTGGTATGATTGAACTCGTAACGGAATGGGTGTTCTGATTTCGTGAAAATTATGTCGGGTTTCGAGAGGCGAGTCCCGCGTTGATTTTTTTATGTGAAATTTTAAGTCGATGATTTCCGATAAATTTTAATGAAGTTATACAATTAATTTGGATAGATTTGAGCCGTCCGAAGGTTAATTCAAGCAAGAAGGCGATTGTGAAATATCGGCAATTGTGAAGTTTCCTGCCTAACCTTGTGTGGGAGAATTTCCCCTTAGGCGTTGAGTCTTATGTGGAAATTGTGTGATTTGAAACCATGTTCGTGAGGTGACGAGTACGTACTTGGTTTATATGTGCAAATTATATTGGTTAAAATTCGTGGACACCCTTATGTATTAAATTGGAAAATTTTATGGGACTTACTAAATCTCTTATATGCCATGCCTCATTCCTTATTTGCCGATGTTGTTTTGATATGATAATTTGGAGTGATTGCTACTCAACTTTTATGTGAACTCTGTGATTGTTTGAGTTTCCATTTTTTTTATGGAAAATACTTTCATTCTTGATTTTTATCTATTGATAATGTAAATGGGAAATTGTGTTAATAAGGTGAATAAATATATTTATTTCATGAAGTTATGATATTTGAGCAGTTGTAGTACAATTTGTGAATGATGTGATAATTGAGCACTTGAGGTGGAAATCGTGATATATGTTATAATATTTGAACATTTGTAGTATAATTTACGAACGATGTGATAATTGAGCACTTGAGGTGCAAATCGTGATATGTTGTAATATTTGAACATTTGTAGTATAATTTGTGTAGAATGTGATAATTGAGTACTTGAGGTGTAACTTGTGAAATGTTGTGATATTTGAACACTTGTAGCGCCCATGTACTGGATTCTTTCCTTGAGATTGTTCTGTTTTTACTTTGGGACTACGGATCGAAATTTCGGGAGATCCCCCTGCACATTTATATTTGGGACTACGGGAATGCACCCGGGAGATTCCCCTGTACTGGATATTTACTTTGGGACTACGGATCGATATTCCGAAGATCCCCAGCATATATATTGAGGATACCAAGAGATCTTCGGGATACCAAGAGATCCCTAGCACATATATTGAGGATACCAAGAGATCCTCGGGATACCAAGAGATCCATAACACCTATATTGAGGGTACTAAGAGATCCTCGGGATACCAAGAGATCCCTAGCACATATATTGAGGATACCAAGAGATCCCCAACACTTATATTGAGGATACTGAGAGATCCTCGGGATACCAAGAGATCCTTAGCACATATATTGAGGATACCAAGAGATCTTCGGGATACCAAGAGATCCTCAACACATATACTGAGGATACTGAGAGATCCTCGGGATACCAAAAGATCCCAGCATATATATTGAGGATATTGAGAGATCCCCGAGCATTTACGTTTGGGACGGGATCCTGGGAGATCCCCTGTCGATGTTTCTGAGTACAAAGTGTCTAAACAAAAGAAAAGTACAGAAGGGCGTGATGAGGGCACAGGATGCCAAGTGTTAGGGTTCAAGTATTGAGAGCCGTATTGTATGATTATGAGATGAGGTGTCATAGGGTGACTTATATTCGAAGGTATCTATTTGAAAACATTATATATCTGAAGATATTTATTTTGAAGAATTATATTCGGAAGATACTCGTTAAAGGAGTTATATCTGAAGATATATTTTTGGAAGAATTATATTTGAAAGATAATTATTCGAAGGAAGTACATTCGAAATATATTTATTGGAAAGGATTATATTCTATGGATTATTATTTGAAAAACTTATGGGTGAAGGATTTACATTTGAAAGACTTGGTGAATTGGTTGTACTTGTATTCATTAGTTGTTGAACAATATTTATAGTGTTCTTGTTGCCTTGCTGATTATATCACTGGTTGATTTTTGTTGTTATCACTACTAGTTGTTTTCCAGTACTATTGTATACTGTTGTATTGCACAGGTAATTTGACTAGTAAGTGTCTTGACTGTACCTCTTCACTACTCCACCGAGGTTAGTCTTGATACTTACTGGGCACTGACTGTGGTGTGCTCATACTACACTTCTGTACATTTTTGTACAGAGCCAGGTATTGGAGATATCAGACTCAGACAAAGTTAGTGTGTTGATCGCAAGGATTCAAGGTAGAGCTGCTTAGTCGTCGCAGTTCCTTGGGGTCTTTCTATTTTAATGTACTATCAACTCTTATTCGAACAGTATTGTATATTCGATCCTTGAGATCATTGCATGTATTCAGTTAAAGTTCGTGACTTAGTACTACCGGTCTTGGGAAGTTGTTATAACTATTTCCGTTGTTGGTTTCAATTATAACAACAACGAAAAAACAAAAAAAAATTGGCTTGAATTGTTATTATAATCGGTTTACCTAGTCTTAAAGACTAAGTGCCATCACGAAACTTATGGTGGGATTTTGGGTCGTGACACCTTCCCTTTTGGTGCTCCTTCTGTAAATAAGAAATCTAAATGTAGAGAGATTTTATTAACGTACTTTTCATGCATTGCATTCATTTACATGTGCATTTACCCATGACTCAGACGGAGTTATATACGCGTATATATGTATATATATTTTTATGGGATATGGGAAAAGGTTACGGCGTTATATACGCACCACCACCTGATCAGATGGTATACGATGATGATGTTGCCCATAGTGTCTGAAATATGACTCAGACGGCATTATATACGCGTATATATGTATATATATGTATATGAGATATGGGAAAAGGTTACGGCGTTATATACGCACCACTACCTGATCAGATGGTATACGTTGATGATTTGCCCACAGTGGCCGAGATGATATGATTGGATGTCCTCAGAGGCTTTATGATGTTATGAACGTACAGAACTATGCATCATATGACATTTATACGCATCTGCATGATATTATAAATATTTCATGATTTACAGAGCTATTCAGACTTACATATATTGACAATAATTTTAACGAGCCCTCATAGTAGACGAGGTTGGCATTCAGCAAAGGATCAGTAAGACTCCACCTCATTCGGAGTGCAGCCGAGTCTATGAGTCATTGTGACAGAGTTTTGCTACAGATTAATGGGTAGGCCGGTACTCTATCCCATTTTATGTCAAATAATCTTAGAGGCTTTGTAGACAGAGGTTCATTTTATATAGTATGTCAGAGGCCTTAACGACCCATATGTATTAATGTTTTAAGAAACATGGTTCAGCGATACAGTGTTGCCCACTTATAGTTATACATTATGAGTTGTGGCCATGTTGGCCCATGATAGTTACAGAAGAAAAATAAATGAGTTACATAGTGGTTCGCTCAGGCCAGCACGACACCGTGTGCCAACCACGCCTCCTCAGGTTTGGGGCGTGATAGAAAAGATCAGTTTCTGCATGCTAACAATGCTTAAAATCAGTTTTCAGCATGTTTTTAAAAATAATCACTGCATTTAGACGCCATGCCTATATGATTCAGAAATCAGTTTCTGCATTTAGTTGTCAGCATCTATAAGCCTAAAATCATTTATTTAGCGCCTAGATCAGCATGCCTATAGGACTTAATAAACTCAAATTGTTCTCAGAATTCTGATTGCCTTTAGACAGCATATGTATAGGGTGTTACAGATTCATGCCTAGGCAAGCCTATAGGTAATCAAGGTTTAATAAAAACTGTGAAATTGTTTTGCTTGTAACTGCTCAGGTTCAGCAGGTTCTAAAAATCAGTAGGCAAACTGATTAGGACTTTAACACTTTTGCCTCAACTCAATATTGCATATTCTCTATTTGTCATGCTCGCCTAGATATCCTGTCATTAGAACTCTTTTCAAATGTCTAAAACACTGTTGTCTGAGACGTGCGTTTGTTTTTTTTTTCCATTTGGGGAGGTAAAATGCGAGCCCCTTAATTGTTCTTTACTTGATAGTCCTAATTCTTTTGTTTGTCGCCTAGAATTTTCTCCTTTTAATTACTGCATGAGAGTCTAGATCCACCCTAACTAGAAGTCTTAAAATGCCTCCGGGACTATATAAGTAAAGGGACGGGTAGCGCACGCATAAAATATATCTCTAGGTTGCTAAAACGCTTTAGGCTATGGCCAAGGGGTTGAAATTGGGTAGTAAAGGATATGATGACCTACGCGCCAATACCACCCGTAACCCCTCTGGTTGAGGAAGGCTTACCGGGTATTGTACAGATGTGATCCTATAGGCTAACAAACCTTGGACTCCCCTCACCTTATTTACATAGGTTCTTAGGCTGCCTATCTATTCCTTTATTTGCATGCGTGTGCTTAGACTGCTTATTTGTTTAAATCCCTTTATCGTACATATGTGCTTAGACAGCTTATCTGTCATATTTTCTCTATCTTATATGTGTGCTTAGACTATCTATTTGTTAAGTGACTAATTCACATAATTGAGTTCGGCTGGGACCCACCGTTGTGGACCGCGAGGGGTGCCTAACACCTTCCCCTCAAGGTTATTTCGAGCCCTTACCCTAATCTCTGATAATGTAAACAAGTTATATGAGTTAATTGCCCAGGTGCCCTAACGCACCTTAATCCGTTAGGTGGCGACCCTTCAAATTCAAATGCCCAATTCCCAAAAGGAAATGAGTTGTTTCCCATGAATGTCGAAACCCGGACTCCGTGCTGAAGAAAAGGGGCGCGACAGCATTGCGACTACGCTGGGGATATTTTAGGCTCTTACCATAACGAACTTATTTTTGTGAATTAGTCTTAAGCATGCTTTATCCCGTGCGCCCTTCCCCTTATTTGGATTTAACTGCTTATTTTCAAGCATTTATGATTTCCTTTATTTCCTGAAACTGACTTGTCTCTTTGTTTTTTTTTTTGTAACTGTCTTTCAATTAATTAAATACCGCATTTATCATTTTTAACGTGCAAATACTTGACAACATGTTATTTATTGTTGCATAGATCATGCTCAACATCATATTCCACTCATGTGTAATCAATACTATAGCAACGCTTGATGAGTGTTTGCGTTCTTCCTATATATCACCTCTTAAATTCGGAAAGGCGTTTGCGGTAAAACTAGTCGATCAGCGGTGCGTTCGACGGTTCCATTCCTTTCCCCCTCAAGTTGTCCGCTTGAGGGTCCCAGTCTAGACCTCTATAGCAACCTTTCTCTGATTAAATGCACATGCATCGTGGTCAAATCTAGCCGGTGTCACACCTCCTTTTTACACCCCGAGAGATATATTGGAGTTTTTTCAATTAAAGTGACATTATTCGATATGGGATTATTTAATTTATCAGAGCCGCCACTTGGAATAGTTTATTTGGTGTCCCAAGTCACCGATTTATTTTAAAATCCCAAATCGAGGAAATTTTGATTTTATTTTTAAAAGTCTGCGAACCAGAAATTCTAGATAAGGAATTCTGTTAACCCGGGAAAAGTTGTTAGGCATTCCCGATTTCTGTGGTTCTAGCATGGTCTCTTAGTGATTATTACTTGGCTTAAATTGTTTAACTACTTATTTTTAGGACCTATATACATATACCTTTTTACCGCTATTAATTATCTTAAACTAGGTCACGCGTACGTATACCCATTTGTTTGGCGCGTCAAAAATCACGTCACGCAAACATGTCCACAATTAATAACGCTTTATTATTAAAAAAATTTGGTTGAAATTGCGCATATGCTGGATCATATAACATAATTATTAGTCCGACATATGGTAACGGATAATTCTTCAAAAAAACTTAACAGGAATTATATTTTGTTGTAATTCACTAGCAGTAATATCTATTTCTAACATATACAAATAAAAAGGCATAAATGCGTCACAGATATCAGCAAACTGATGAAGTCGACTAAAGAGAAGGTCATCGTTAAGCTAAGTTTTTCATGTTTTAATTGATTGAATACTGTGACGAACGAGACACGATGATACTTGAGAGCATTTATATAGTTCGAAAGAAGACCTTGGTAAATCATCTTCAAGGTCAGAATTATCTTGGGATCATCCCACAAATAAAAAGCGAATTAAAATCAACTGACAACACCCAAACGACAAAATCTCATTCAAGCTAGCACATGTGTTAAACATAGGAACAAATAATCAAAACCAATAAGTATTCAACTAAATAAAACAAACCATACCCAGATATTGTTGAATCAATGTATATAGAGAGGAAATGCACCTGTTGTATAAATGAACTAGGGTGAAATTACCAAAAGGCCAAACGTACTCGAGAATTCATGGCAGAACCTTCATCGGCGACCATAGATGGAACCGGCGGCCATAAACCTCAACGGCGACTTCGACGAACACCTCCTCACATATCTTTTTCAGTACAGAGGAACAGGAATAGCAAGAAAGATCCCAGCAAACCTTGAACCTCGACTGAAATCGCCGGTGACCTCGAAACCTACCTGAAAAACTCAAAGCTCAACAGGGTCGGAGCTGCTGCGTTTTGCAGGTTTTAATGGCTCTTTTCCAGCTATTTCTGAGCTGTTTTGTGGGTGTTTGAGGGAAACATTTTCGGGCTGTTTTATTGGTCTCGAAAGGTTGTTTTCTAGCTGAGTTTGGAGCTGAATTTCAGCAGGAGTTTGGAGTGGTTAATGGCTGGAACACTAGAGCTTCAAGGCTGGTTTTCATGGAGAAAAAAGAGGATTTTTGGTGGTTTTAATGGCCGAATAGGCGTGCTTCATGGCTGGTGCAGCTGTGTTCTTGTGGGTGTATTATCCGTGAAGAAGAAGATGAGGGGTCGTGTGTTTTTCAGATTCTGCGGCTGGGGCTTCACGCTAGGGTCATGTTTTTGTTCAATCTTCATGAAGAATAAGAGCTTAGCTTCATTGAGGTTCTCCCTCCTAAAAAAAGGGCTGGTTTTGAGACTTGGCTCTTAGGTTTTCTATGGTGTGCTCATGAAGAAGAAGGCGACATTTTGGGTCCCTTTAGAAAAACGGCGGATCAGATCTCTGTAGGTCTCTAGGTTCTAGGTCTCTTTATAGTCTAAGTCTAGGGTTTTAGCGGTATTGGGCTTGGGTTATTATGGGCTAGGTCCCAAAATTAGGCCAAAAATTGGGTTGTTTGAGCCCAAGTTTATTCTTCTTCGGTGAATGAGACCAAAAATACGACCTCATTTACTAATTAATCTTATTCAAGTAAAATAGCTATTAAAATAAGGCTAACCGTTAAAACAAACCTATTTTTTTGGTATTTTCAAATATCTTATTAAAATAAAATAAGGTACTATTTTCGTATATATTTTTTTAGCTTTATGAAAGGTACATAAAAATAAATAATTTTTTTTTGTAATTTTCATTTTTGTGATGAAATAAAGTAAAAGAGTGGAAATTAGTTGAAATAACTATATTAGGCCTAAAATGAATATTTACATGCTAAAATATGTAAAATCTTGGGGAGGGTCGAAAATCACATGTCTACAGCCGGTTTAATATGTTGTCCACATAATAACCCTTTAAGACAAACCTCACCCAAAGGTCCATCGGGTTTTCCATAATCCCAACGGACACAACCACGATTGTGTGCATTAATTTTCAAGAAATAAGTGTCAAAATGCTAATCATTGTTGTATAAATAGATGAACTTGGAGGGGGAAAGGGCCTAACCATATTTTGTTTTGCAGAAAAATGAGGCACGAAATCCCCAGGTTTGGCATGGTCGGTAGCATACCCTCACTTTTGCTAGATTGGTAGAGGGATCTTCCTTCATGTGACCAAAATCATGTGAAACGAGTCTGAGGAAATTTGCCTTCTCTGTTGGATCTTCAGCCAAACAAAATGTTGATCGAGGCTACCACCATGTTCCGGGACAAAGAAAGGGATGTGTTCCGCTTTGGAGGCATAGAAATGACCCCTCTCTTGGAAGAAATAGGGGGATTTGCTGGGTAGCCTTAGGATAGCCCCGGTTTATTAGCGCCCGAAAATCGCACCACTAGGGGATTTCTAAAGATGATGGGGTTAAAGAAGAATGACAACTTGAAGTGCCTGAAAGATTCTTACATACCTTTCGACTTCCTCTATGAACGATACGTCCACAGTAGCTCTTACCGTATTTTGACGATGAGTTCTCAATCACCTCCTTGGGTTGGATTCATCGTAGGGTCTTTATGTTCATTGTCTGTTTCTTGGGTATGCTAGTGTTCCCGATCCAAGGGGACAGAATCCACACCAGGCTGGCCATGGTGGCAAAAAGTTTAATGGATGGGATTGAGGGGCAGACATACACCATTATCCCTATGATCATTGCAGACATGTACCGAGCCTTGGAGCGCTGTCATAGGGGGTTCAGACTCTTCGAGGGTTGCAATTTGTTGCTCCAAGTTTGGTTACTAGTACATCTCCAAAAGGGTCAATAGCATCAGGAATTTCCGCGAAGGCCGTGGAATGATCATATAGCCTTCCACCATCCCAAAAGAATGACCTATATCCCAGACAGGTTTGCTCAACCGGAGGATGCTGTAGGATGGGTACAGTTCTTTAACAATTTTATCGAGGACCGGGTTCAATGGATGTTCGAGTGGTTCCCTACCAACGAGTTCATCATCAGATCCAGGGATGCTCCACACTTGGCACTGATTGGTTTAAGGGGCATATACCTTTATGCTCCCCTCAGGGCTATGAGACAGGCAGGCAGGAAACAGGTCATACCACTAGTCGCTAAGATGAGTCACTTCATAGCCGACTTTCAGGGTAACACCATCCCATATAAAGATGAAGCACAACACATGTGGAGTTTGAAGATTATCATGGAAAAGGAGACCATCGAGCCTGACCAATATCATGCGGGACACAAATACTTCTACCCCGCATGGTTGGATGATAACATAGCAGGAGTCTTCGAGCCAAGGTTTGGTCCAGGAAACAGGGTCATAGATGAGGTTGCCGAAGCACAGGTGAAGTATAACAAGCTACGCAAAAGAATTCGTGAGTCTGAAGCTGAGCATATGGAGCAGCATAAAGCCGGCATGGAAATGATCAAAGAGTGGAAAGAGAGAGGTGCTAAATCCATCTAAAGGCTGGAATATCTGGATTATAGTCTGATGGAATTGGAAGGGAAAATGAGAAAAAGGGTCACCGATTGCCAGAATGCTGAGGGAAACGAAGGAGGACATTTGGCAAGGGCTTTCTTACTGCTGAACTTGCGCGATCTGAGGAAACTGATCGACAAGAGCATCCAGTCTAGAGAGGGTCCTTCTGGGACCAAGTAGATTAGGTTTACTTGCTTCCTTTTTAAAATGTAATAAGGCCAAGTGCCATTAGTGACAATATCTTATTTAGTGTCGTGTTGGGTTGTTTATTTTTTTACATTAATGAAATGAGGCAATTGTTGGCACTGAATTTCTCCAAATCTATTTGTCGCTAGTCCTGCCTCGGGCACAACGAGGCTCCCAAATTAGGACACGAATTTACATTCCCACAATATGTGTTTAAATACTGCAAATATTTCAGAATCCTTACTGACTGGTTTACCTTTTTGTTTTTCTTTATTCTTTGTTATTCCAATCTCCTAAGGTTGGTTCGCACATACTGGCATCATCAGCATATCACACCAGATCTAGAGGCCCTCCACCTCCTCCTCCTCCAAGTAATACGAGAAGTAAAGGGAAGGCTAAAATGGATGACTTAATTGGTATTCGAAAGGAAAATGCTGAGAATGAGGAAACTTCAAACGGTCGGAGTACTCCGGCACTAAATGACTTGGTTTTGCAGTTGGAACAAAAGATACTGGAATTATAGGGAGAGCTTGAGCAGGTCCGCAACTTAGCAAACCTATCCCTCACCCTGAACGTCCCCGATATCAACCATCAGAATACCAAAAACCCAGCGCCTCCCCAAAATACACCAAACCAGCACCCACAAAACCCTCCCGCACCACATCAATATGCGAATTTGCCTCAAAATCCCAATCCCTTATCGATACCAACTCCACCACAACACCATCATCAACCAATCCAGTACCTACAAACCACTACCTATCATACTCCTCAGAACACACCACAACCCATTCCCGATCCTCAAAACTCAACCAACGACCACCACTACATCCAAGTCCCTCGCACTCACTAAAACAACCCTATATATGTGAAAACCATACCTCACTCTACCCAACCAATCTCCTATACACCAGAATCCACTGAGAAGGACCTGCTCATCAAGAACATGGCTGAGGAACTCAGGAAATTGACAAGACGAGTTCAGGGTGTCGAGGGAGGCAAAGGGATAGAAGGTTTGAATTATGAAGACCTATGCATACAGCCAGATGTAGAACTGCCAGAGGGTTACAAACCTCCAAATTTTGAGATGTTTGACGGTACAGGTGATCCCAGGGTTCATCTAAGGACCTATTGTGACAAACTTGTCTAGGTCGGAAAGGATGAAAAGATCCGGATGAAGCTTTTTATGAGGAGTCTTTTGGGAGATGCTTTGTCCCGGTACATCAGCCAGGATCCTAAGAAATGGTCCAACTGTGTGAGTATGGCAATTTGATTTCATGGACCGATTCAGATTCAACACGGAAAATGCGCCAGATGTTTTCTACATTCAGAACCTTAAGAAGAAGCCCACCGAGACTTTCCGCGAGTATGCTACTCGTTGGAGGTCAGAAGCAGCCAAAGTCAGGCCATCATTGGACGAGGAACAGATGAAAAAGTTTTTCGTCAGAGCACAGGATCCGCAATACTATGAAAGGTTGATGGTTATTGAAAACCATACGTTCTCTCATATCATCAAACTTGGTGAAAGGATCGAAGAAGGCATCAAGAGCGGGATGGTAACAAACTTTGAGGCACTACAGGCCACAAACAAAGCATTACAATCAGGCGGCATATCAAAGAAGAAAGACGTGGGGGCAGTAATGGTAGCTCAAGGCCCAAAATATCCGCTCACATACCAAACACCTCCACTCACATACCAAACACCTCCACCCACATACCAACCCTCATCTCCCAGATATTCCCAACCAGCCACTGCCTGTCACACCTATAATTCCCAACCATCTCATTTCCAGTCACCTCCGGCTCGCCAAAACTACCCAAGACCCAGACCTAAATTTTATCACAAACCACCCAGACAATGCACTACTATTGATGAACCTATCGACTAGATGTATGAAAGGCTGAAAGCCGCTGGTTATGTCACTCCTATTCCTGGTGTGGCAGTGGAGAACTCATCTCAATGGGTCAACCCAAACAAAACCTGTGCATATAATCCCGGTATGAAGGGGCACACCATTGACGAATGCCAAACATTGAAAGATAAAAACCAGAAATTGATTGACAACAAGGTCATACAGGCAAAAGAAGCTACGCCTAATGTCCGCAACAATCCTCTCCCAGATAATAGGGGTGATGGGGTACATGTGATATAGATGGATGAGGAATGGGATCCTGAGGGATCAATCGGGCTTATTCGGGAAGGTGACGACTTTAAACTTGTAGTCACGCTCACTCTTATTGTGGTGCAGACACGGTCACCAGTCGAGGTTGTGGTAGTTGCATCGGTTCTATTTGAGGTAAAGGTAGCTCCGCCTACAGCCACACCCGCTCCATTTGAGGTAGAAGTGGCCACACCTTTCACAGTAATAGTGTCAACCACACCTCCTTTCGATTCCAAAGCCATACCTTGGGATTACATTGCCGAATCTAGGTGAAAGGGAAAGGCAAAGATGGAAGAATTTGGTGCTGCACAAAGGATGACCAGAACAGGAAGGATCTATACACTTGAACACTGGGGAGGATCAAGCAAGGAGTCTGCTACTAAGCAACCTGTCACTGAAACGGGACTGGATGATCTTTGGAGGAAAGTGCAGGCAAAGGAATACGCCATTGTCGATCACTTGAACAAATCCCCCGCTCAGATATCCATCTTATCACTTTTGCAAAATTCAGAAGCGCACAAGAATGCTTTGATGAAGGTGTTAAGTGAAGCCTATGTGCCTAACAATATCACATGCGGAGAATGGACAACATTGTAGGGAAAGTGCTGGAAACTCATAAGATCGCCTTCCACGAGGATGAATTACCGCCCGAAGGGTTAAGTCACAATCGGGCATTGCACATCACGGTGTAGTTTGAAGATAAATTCATTGCCAGGGTCCTGATAGATGGAGGTTGGAGCCTCAACATTTGCCCATTGTCTACTCTGAAAAGATTGGGCAAAGGTTTTCATGGGATACGGGCAGAAAGTATGAACGTGAAAGCTTTTGATGGGTCTCAAAGGGCCACAATTGGGGAGATTAATCTCTGCATACGGATGGGGCCAACTTGGTTCGATGTTGAATTCCAAGTGCTTGACATATCAGCTACATACAATCTTCTATTGGGTCGACCTTGGATACACGCCGCTAGGGGTGTGGCTTCCACACTACACCAGGCCGCAAAGTTCGAATGGAATTATCAGGAGGTAATCATTCACAGAGATGGGAGCAACCCCATTTACACCAGCCAAACCATCCTGGTTATCGAGAACAGAAGAAGGCTAGGAGGGGAAACTTACCACCACATTGAACATGTCAATGCAGTTGAAAAAGAAAAATGGTGGAGAAACAAGATAGAAAGCATACTAGCATGGTCTGGGTGTGAACCCGGTAAAGAGCTTGGGAAGAATCTCCAGGGCATTACCAAACCTATACAACTGAAACTTCATGGTACTACCTTCGGTTCGGATACCAGTATACATGGCAAGAGTATGATGATTGGTCGCCTCCATGGCGGGGACCTTATTACCCTCTCGAGCAACCAGTGCCACATCTGGGTCAAACTTTGCACCAGGCTGATACAATATGGGGAACGGCAGAGGAAGAAGCTTTAGTTGGGCTGAGGAATTTGTTCCTAGAGGACGAAGACATGGATTGCAGTGCGATAATTAAGGAGGAGGAGGAGGAAGAAGACCTCACCATTCAGACCGTGGAAAAAGGAGCCGTTCTCAGGAATTGGACTGCCACACTATCCCGGGCCCGCCGAGTCCCTGGTTAAGTTGGCATTTAGCCTAATTTATTTCTATAGCCATGCTAGGCATTTCAGATATTTTTTCAGTAATTTTATTTTAAAGACACATTTTGTTTCAAAATAAATGCTCGATTCATCGAGCCGTACTTGTTTGGGATTTTTCCAATTTCTAATCAATGCATTGCTATTTAGTACTCATTATTACCTTTCACATTTTTCTTTCTACAACGTTATTATTACTTTTCCTGATGAACCGGTGACTGTGACATGTAATGAGACAACGGAATCCAAGGATAGTGACTTGGAGGAAGAAGACGAAATACCTGAGGAAGTTGTCAGAGAGGTTGAGAAATTCGAGAATAAGCCTAAGTCCAACCTGGACAAAACCGAAGCAGTAAATTTGGGAGACGCCGAGACCGTCAAAAAAACTTGCATAAGCATTCACTTATCACCGTCAGAGAAGGAAGAATACATTCCTTCTTGAAGGAATATGAGGACATCCTTGCATGGTCATATGATGACATGACCGTTCTAAGCACATCCATAGTGGCTCACAAATTGCGTACCAATCCAATGTGTCCGCTGGTAAAGCAGAAACTCAGAAAGTTCAAACCAAATATGAGCCTGAAAATCAAAGAGGAAGTCACTAAACAGATCAAAGCCAAAGTCTTCAGAGTAGTTGAATACCCAACCTGGTTAGCCAACATTATTCTAGTTCCGAAGAAAGATGGGAAAGTCAGAGCAAGTCCCAAGGACGACTTCCCACTGCCAAATATACACATCCTGGTCGACTATTGCGCCAAGCACGAGCTCCAATCCTTTGTAGATTGCTTCGCGGGTTATCACTCGATCTGGATGGATGAAAAAGACGTAGAGAAAATAGCTTTTATTACACCATGGGGGATATACTGCTACAAGATGATGCCATTTGGTCTCAAGAATGCTGGGGCTACCTACATGAGAGCCATGACAACCATCTTCCACGATATGATACACAAAGAAATAGAGGTGTATGTTGACGATGTCATTATCAAGTCCAAGAGGGCCGCAGATCACATAGCAGACTTGAGAAAGTTCTTTGACAGGTTAAGGAGGTACAACTTAAATTGAACCCCGCAAAATGCGCATTCGGGTTTCCCGCAGGAAAGTTATTAGGATTCATTGTCGTCGGGGAATTTCGTTGGACCCATCTAAAGTTAAGGCTATTCAAGAGTTACCGCCACCAAGGAGTAAGAAGGACGTGATGAGCTTCCTAGGACGTCTCAACTATATAAGTCGTTTCATAGCACAGTCCACAGTTATATGTGAACCCATCTTCAAGATGTTGAGGAAAGATGCCGAAAGAAGTTGGACCGAAGATTGTTAGAAATCATTCGACAAAATCAAGGAGTACATGTCCACACCACTAGTCTTAGTCCCACCAGAACATGGGAGACCTTTGCTACTCCATCTATCTTTATTAGATGGGGCTTTCGGATGTGTTTTGGGACAACATGACGAGACAGGGAGAAAGGAGCAAGCCATATACTACTTGAGTAAGAAATTCAAACCTTATGAAGCACGATACTCTGCTGGAATGCACTTGATGTGCTTTGACTAGGACGACTCAGAAATTAAGGCATTACTTCTATGCCTATACCACATACCTTATATCCAGGATGGACCCTCTAAAGTAAATATTTCAGAAGCCCATGCCGACTGGGAAGTTAGCCAAGTGGTAGATACTGTTAAGTGACTTTGATATCGTATATGTAACTCAAAAGGCGGTCAACAACATGGCAGACATGAAGCCTGCATATTAGGGCTCAACATGTCAATCGACATGAATATTTAGGAGCTGCTGGTAATCGGTGATTCAGATTTGCTTGTGCACCAGGTACAAGGAGAATGGGCCACCAAGAATTCCAAGATATTGCCATCTCTACACCATGTACAGGAATTGAGAAAGAGGTTCACGAAGATAGAGTTTTGGAATGTCCGCAGAATTCAAAACGAGTTTGCTGATGTATTGGCCAATTTGTCGTCAATGATAAAACATCCAGACAAGAATTTTATTGATCCCATCCCGGTGAGAATTCATAATCAACCGGCATATTGTGCCCATGTTAAAGAATAAACAGATGGGAAGCCTTGGTTTCACGATATAAAAGACTACTTAGCAAAAGGAGAATACCCGGAACAGGCGAACCATAATCAGAAAGCACACTGCGGAGGCTGTCCAATCACTTCTTTCAAAACGGAGGGACCCTATATAGAAGGAACCCTGATCTAGGGTTGTTAAGGTGTGTCGATGCAAAAGAAGCTTCTAAGCTACTTGAGGAGATACATGCTGGGACCAACGGCCCGCATATGAATGGTTTTGTCTTGGCCAAAAAGATACTTAGGACCGGTTATTTTTGGATGACATGGAGACAAATTGCGTCCAATATGTCCGAAAATGCTACCAATGTCAAGTACATGCCGATATGATAAAAGTGTCGCCAAATGAGCTCAATGCAACAATCTCACCTTGGCCATTCGCCGCTTGGGGAATGGATGTCATTGGTCCAATCGAGCCCACCGCCTCAAATGGGCATCGGTTCATCTTGGTAGCTATTGATTACTTAACCAAATGGGTCGAAGTAGCATCTTACAAGGCAGTAACTAAGAAAGTTGCGGCTGATTTTGTCCGCGATCGGATTGTTTACCGGTTTGGAGTTCCGGAATCAATCATCACTGACAATGCCGCCTATCTCAATAGTGACCTGATGAAAGCTATGTGCGAAACCTTCAAAATCAAGCACAAAAACTCTACAGCATACAAACCTCAGATGAATGGAGCTGTAGAAGCCGCCAACAAGACCATCAAGAAGAAACTAAGGAAGATGGTAGAAAACCACAAACAATGGCACGAGAAGTTACCCTTTGCCCTATTAGGGTACCGCACTACAGTCCGCACGCCAACTGGAGCAACTTCCTATTTACTGGTTTATGGTACCGAAGTTGTCATCCCAGCCGAGGTAGAAATTCCTTCTTTAAGGATCATATAGGAAGCCGAACTCAGCGATGCAGAATGGATAATGAGCCGCTATGAGCAGCTAGCCCTCATAGATGGAAAAAGAATGAATGCAGTATGTCACGGTCAGCTTTATCAGAACAGAATGTCCAGAGCTTTCAACAAAAGGGTCAAACCAAGACAGTTTGCACTAGGACAGCTGGTGCTGAAGAAGATCTTCCCACATCAAGATGAAGCCAAAGGGAAATTCTCTCCCAACTGGCAAGGTCCCTTCATTGTTCACCGGGCGTTAACAGGAGGAGCACTCATACTTGTAGAAATGGACGGAGAAGTCTGGCCAAAACAAATCAATTCAGACGCAGTCAAGAGATACTATGTTTAAACTATTTACATTTTCTTCATTTGGTGTAATTGAACTACGCTTGACCTGATTCCCATTTAAGAGGGGATACGTAGGCAGCCCTGTGGGTTCGGTCATATCAAAATAAAATTTTCATTTCCTCCAAAATTAGAAACTGGGGCAGAATTTTGAGGAGGACCCTCAAAATTCCGGACCAAGTCCAACCGACGCCATCACATGCCAGAAAGTCAGGAGTTGGTTAAGAAACTGGGGCAGAATTTTGAGAAGGATTCTCAAAATTCCGAAGAAGGTGCAACAAGCTTTGTCACTCGCAAACGACTGAAGGATCATTAACTAGGGCAGAATTTTGAGGAGGACCCTCAAAATTCTAATACAAGAAAGCAGCAATGTCTCTGAAATGTGTTACAATCACTAGTTCATCTAAAAATACTTGATATTTCACTGTGTTTTCTAAACTAACTCTACTTTCATCAATAAGTGCATATTTTCGAAAACTCTATTTCTATGACAACCAGAGGTTACCCAGGGAAACTCAAACAAGGCCTCTAGAACGGAGCGGAGCAAAGCCAGCAGATAAAGGCACGAACCAACCTCCCCTTACAAAACTTACAATTTTTCTTTGAGCGCAGGCACATCTGACGTGCAGTAGCATTTGAAAATATATACACGTAGCAAAATCACTATCAATCGGGCTATCAGACACCGAATATATCTCCAGCTAAGAAATATTCTACTCTTATTTGCTACCTGTTCTTCGCATCGGACTAAGCCCTGTCCCGCTTCTTGCATGAGACTAAGCTCTGTCTCCATCTGCATGAGGCTAAGCCATGCCTCCATTTTTGCATAAGGCTAAACACTGCCTTCTCTTTGCATGAGACTAATCCCTATCTCCATCTGCCTAAGGCTAAGCCCTGCCTCCATTTTGCATAAGGCTAAGCTCTGCCTTCCATCTGCATGGGACTAAGCCTTGTCCCGCATCTTGCATGAGGCTAAGCCCTGCCTCCATTTTGCATAAGGCTAAGCACTGCCTTATCTTTGCATGAGACTAAGCCATGTCTCCATCTGCATGAGGCTAAGCCCTGCCTCCATATTTGCATAAGGCTAAGCACCGCCTTCTATTTGCATGGGACTAAGCCCAGTCCCTAGTCTTGCATGAGGCTAAGCCATGCCTCCATATCTGCACGAGGCTAAGACTTGCCTCCAAATCTGCATGAGGCTAAGCCCTGCCTCCATTTTGCATAAGGCTGAGCACTGTCTTCTCATGGGAGTAAGCATTGTCCCTCCTTGCATAAATGTTGCTCTATTCTGGCACTATCTATTTGCTCCTCTTTCGGGCTAAGCTCTGCCCTCAACCTCACAAGACTCAGCATTGTCTTGTTAATTTCAGCATCATATTATTGCATCTCATGGGGTGAAACATCACCAACTTGTCCAAAGGAGTCATTGTCTAAAGGCGTCATCCTCATAGCCTGAAGACACCATGCCATGGCCCGAGGATTTCTCAAATTTGCATATCATTATTCAAAGGCATCATGGTTAGGAGGCACCATCCTCATGGACCGAGAACATCATTTCATGGCCTGTGAATCTCTTATCTCACAATTCATGGCCCAGGACATCATAGTCTAAAGACGTCATCCGCACCGTCCGAAGACAATTCTCATGGTGTGAAGGGAATCTACATCATGTTTAATTTCCCACACAAATATATGTTTGTAGTATTTTTTATCTGCACGTGACCCGATAAGCAACCGCTACCACAACAGGAGTAATCCCGCTCCGATCCCTTCAAACTATCTCAAACCTGACCTCTTACCACAACCATTCTTCACCTATTCTCCGTTCTTGTGATGACTTCATAGGTATAGTCCGCTGATGTATTCGGAACTACGCACGGCCTAATTCCTGTGAAACCAGGGATATGTAGGCAGCTCAGGAACCAGAGTGTGGCCTAAATCTCAAACCATCCTGCTCGATCAAAATTGACCATCATATCTTTACCCGAGAACTCTTCAATCCTTCCCAGGTAAAGAGGGGCAGCTGTTGATACCCAACTTTTCCCTATATTATTTTTCAAAATGCATATATATCTTCAAAACTATGCATTAACATCAATTGATATTTTTCCATAATTTCTACATTTTTGAATTAATTAATTCCAGAATTTTTATTTATATAAATAATAACAAAATTGCATCACAAATGATCTTACAACATTTAATGATCTAATTTTTCTATTTATAGTCATATTAAGTTCAAATTATTTCACAAAAGGCCATATTTACACTTTTTGGTTACAATTGCAATGACTTTGCAATTATAGCCCCATGTGTATATTATTGTATTATTTTACCAAAGAATGGTTCATTGTACTTTTAAAATATTGAAAAATTATTTTAAAACATTTCCACGCATGAAAATCACTTTTATAATCAGTTAATTATTTATAAAATATTATTTACAAATTGTTTGGGCATTTAACAAATAGCCCATTTTATTTCAGACCTGATCTCTTTAAAACCGGCCCAAAACGCTTTTTAAAATTAGCCCAAACCACTTTTGGCCCAATCTGCCAACCCCCGACCCACTAGCTCGTTCAATAGTGGTCGTTGATCATTTTGTTCAACGGTCCACGATTATCCTTACCTTAATTAACCCCCATAAACTACCCAAACCCTTCTCATTCTTTCCCTCACCCTCCGTCATTATCTCCCTCGTCTCAAACTCCCTCTCAACCTAACCCTAACCCTAAAACGCCATCACCGGCGTGAACCCCTCCTATGGTGCTTATATGTCTTCTCCGACCAGACCTGGTCTTCTACACGCTATGGCTTTTCGATTTCTTGGGTCCTTGAGAAGATCTCAAGGGTACCGCAACTGGTTCCGGTTTGAAACTTTTTTTATCACCATGTCTCAGTCCATTTTCGGTTTGTGAGTAAGAACTTCTTCCCGTTTTATTACGGATCTATAGGTTCTTGACCTATTCTCTCATCTCTACTACTTTTCTGAAAACCCTAGCTCGATACTATCGATTCTTCTCAGATCTTTACTGAGATGATTCCAATTTTATTAAGTGATTTCCCTCAAAAAATTCTTTATTTTAATTGATTATTCTGATTTTTAATCACTCTTCCTAAACTAGGGATCATCCCAAGTTATTTTTCAATGGTTTTTCTGACTTCTAAGTGTTAGATTAATTATTCTTTCGTGTTCGTGACTGATTTGTGCAAGAATATGTAAACCTTAGTTGATCCAATATGGTTCCTTCAATCTTTGCTTCGATTTTGGGTATTTTTGTGATACCAGTCGTGTTAATTTACTCTATCTTTTGGACTTAAACATTTTTCCTTGTTAAATCCAGTATGTTTGTGGTTTTTACCCTAATTAATCTTTGTTAGGGTTCGAACCTGCTTTTCCGGATAAGTTCTATATTTTCTGTGAGGTCTTACTTAGTTTAATCTTTATTTATGGAATTTGAGTAATTCTTTCCGGAAATCAGTATTCTTTTGATGGTTTTGCTAATTACTTTACTCTATTAAGATTCGGGTGCATAGGTTTTATTTATTTCGTTGTTTATGACTTTAATTGGTCATCTCTGCCTTAATTGATTGCCCGTATAATTTTAGGATTCTTACTGATTCCTTATTTGGTATGATTTGGACTCATTGCCTTAATTAAACCCCTATTGTTACCGTTAATCAATTACCCCTAATTAAGGGGGTCTATTCCGAACCCCTTTATGTGATTTGATTCTGTAATTCTGTGATTATCCCTAATTGACTGGCTTCTGATTCTTTTACCTTATTTGTTCTACTCCTAAAGTGCTACATATACACTCTTGTTTTACCTCTCAACACACGAACAACAGTTCATAAGCACACTCACACACAAATTCTGCTCTCATCTCTCTGCTACTTGTGTCCATCTGTTTGTCTAGTCGACTGAAAGCCAGGACTAGACTGTTGAATCCTGCTACTTTACTTTCTGCTTTTGCTTCTCTAACTGGTATGCTCCAACTTTACTATTATGCAAACCTCTATATGAATTTAATTTGTGTACTTCCAATTCCCAGCATGTCTCTTTTATGTTACTAAACCAGCAGGATCTTCTAGATTAGCCTGTCTATCTTTAACTAAACCTATGTGTTTCATGCTTCTTGTTCTTAGTCAGCATATGTATTGCCATTCAATTATGTTGCATGCTTCCTGCTATTCGACTTAACCTGTATGATTCCTTATAATTAAGCATGCCCTTTCATCCGTCTTGATCGAACCTATATGGCTACTACCATCACATGTTTGCTTCTATGTTGACTACAATAGCCTGCCTGCCTCTGTCTGGTTGAATCTATGGGTGTCTTGCTCTCAATCTGTTTATTCCTGCTTTAGTTAGACTCATGTGTATCCATATGAACTAGACTCATGCTTATTTCTTATGACTAATATGACTCCACAACCCCTTGCTCCCCTCTCTGTGTGGTTGTTTGTCCTAAAAATGCTATTTGCCACCTAGTGTTAACTAATGAAGTAAGCTAAATCTGGGCAGTGGGAATCTTTGCTTTGAAACTTTGTGACCATGTTTTCTGCTTGCTGTTTGATTGCTGAAACCTTTGCTTCAGTGTACTGCAATGACTCTGTTTACTTCTAAACTATTTTCTTAAAACTACTTCTATTTTCAAACACTACTCATATTCTTAGAATACCTAGGGTCTTGCCCCTCTAGTGTAAGCATTGCGTTGGAGTCCTTGAGGCTCCTCTGAACTTTGACACACTGGAGTTGTCTTTCCAAACATGCTCACAAAGGGTTACTTTGAGGTTTTCCTGGTGTGAGCATTGCCCGGGGTCCCTTAGGCCCTTGGGAACTTTGACACACCAGGACCCTATTGGGTAAATTATGAGATTATGGAATTTGTTGACTGGTTGAAGTCCTAGTCTGCCAGGTTTATCTTTTAGGGCTATATTCAGGCTCCTTATAGTTGTAGTAATTCCACTTCGGTAATTCATTATTGGTGTTGGTTTGTAATAATAATTTCTTGTAAACAAATATTGGGGAAATTAGTAAAAGGTAGGGATTACTATACATATTTTGTTGGGAATGGGTAGACATCATGCCTATAGGATTTAAAATCAGTGTTTACATCCTAGAAGCCATGCCTATAGGACGTTGCAACGTTCATCACTTGTCTTCATTATAGAAATCATGTCTATAGGGTTCAAAGTATGTTTCTGCAATTAGAAATCATCGTGCTATTTGATTATTTGCATGCAGTATAGATACCATGCCTATAGGTTGTTACAATATCTTGTCTATCTAGATACCATGCCTATAAGCTGTTACACTGTTTGTTCACTTAGACATCATGTCAATAGAATTCAAAAATCGATCCCGCATTCTGATAAAATGTATGTGGTTTTGCTGCGATGTTCACTTAGATATCATGCCTATAGGAGTTTAAAATTAATCAGTCTTGCCCGAAAAGATCAGTTTCTGCATGCTAACAATGCTTAATATCAGTCTTCAGCATGTTTTTAAAAATAATCACTGCATTTAGACGCCATGCCTATAGGATTCAAAAATCAATTTTTGCATTTAGTTGTCAGCATCTATAAGCCTAAAATCAGTTATTTAGCGCCTAGATCAGCATGCCTATAGGACTTAATAAACTCAAGTTGTTCTCAGAATTTTGATTGCCTTTAGACAGCATGTGTATAGGGTGTTACGGATTCACGCCTAGGCAAGCCTATAGGTAATCAAGGTTTAATAAAAACTGTGAAATTGCTTTGCCTTTAACTGCTCAGGTTCAACAGGTTATAAAAATCAGTAGGCAAACTGATTAGTTCTTTAACACTTTTGCCTCAACTCAATATTGCATATTCTCTACTTGTCATGCTCGCCTAGATATCTTGTCATTAGGACTCTTTTAAAATGTCTAAAACACTGCTTTCTGAGACGTGTGTTTGTTTGTTCTATATGAGGAGGTAAAAAGTGAGCCCCTTAATTGTTCATTACTTGACAGTCCTAATTGTTTTATTTGTCGCCTAGAATTTTCTCCTTTTAATTAATGTAGGAGAGTCTAGATCCACCCTAAATAGAAGTCCTAAAATACCTCCGGGACTATATAAGTAAAGGGATGGGTAGCGCACTCATAGGATATATCTGAAGGTTGCTAGAACACTTTAGGCTATGACTAAGGGGAGGGAAATGGGTAGTAAATGATATGATAACCTGTGCGCCAATACCACGCGTAACCCCTCTAGTTGAAGAAGGCTTACCGGGTATTGTACAGCTGTGATCCTATAGGCTAACAAACCTAGGACTCCCCTCACCTTATTTACATATGTGCATAGACTGCCTATCTATTCCTTTATTTGCATACGTGTGCTTAGACTGCGTATCTGTTAAAATCCCTTTATCGTACATATGTGCTTAGACTGCTTATCTGTCAAATTTTCTCTATCTTATATGTGTGCTTAGACTATCTATTTGTTAAGTGACTAATTCACATAATTGAGTTCGGTCAGGACCCACCGTTGTGGACCGCGAGGGGTGCCTAACACCTTTTCCTTAAGGTTATTTCGAGCCCTTACCCTAATCTCTGGTAATGGAAACTAGTTATATGAGTTAATTGCCCAGGTGCCCTAACGAACTCTAATCCGTTAGGTGGCGATTCTTCAAATTCAAATGCCCAATTCCCAAAACGAAATGAGTTGTTTCCCCATGAATGTCGAAACCCGGACTCCGTGATGGAAAAACGGGGCGCGACATTTGGTAGAAGGCTAAATTTTAGTTGAGATGGTGTCGTCAGGTTTATGTGGATTGGGGTGACTTGGGATCACCCGCGGGTGTATGTTGGAAGTGTGCATTCAGTGACACGATGACTTCGAGGCGAATCTTGGCACATTTGAGGACGAACATTTGTTTTAAAAGGGGGAGGATGTAACGACTCGGCCGGTCATTTTGAGAAACTAAGCTCCACTCGGCGGCGAAAGGTCCAGAACAACTTCATATTATGTGTATCAACTTGCATGCACAGTTGAATTCAGTTACCGGAGGATTCAGAGTCAAATTGGAAGAAGGATTCTAGTTTCGGAAGCTTAAGCGGTAAGAATTTTACCGGAATCGGAATTTTGTGATATAAGGGCCGGAATACGATTTCAAGATTTGGAACAGCTCCGTTATGTCATTTGGGACTTGTCTGCAAAATTTGGTATCATTCCGGGTTGGTTTGATTAGTTTCGGCACGAGTTTTCGAAGTTGGAAGATTTGAGGCCTCGAGCGAGTCTGCATTAAGTTATAGAACTTGTTTGTATTTTTAGACAGGGTCCCAGGGGCCTCTCGTGTTATTCGGATAGGTTTCGGATATTTTTTAGAGTTTTGAACAGGTCTAGTTCTGACTTTTACGCACCTGCGACCTTGGAGCGCAGGTGCGGCTCCGCTTTTACGTGAGCCTGGCCGCTTCTGCGGTCACGAAGGCCTGGGTGATTGCTTGCTTCTGCGGAGGCTGGCGCGCAGGTGCGGTGGCCTCTTTTGCGGTCCAACGATCGCACCTGCGATTAAACTCGCTTATGCGGTTTCCCCTTTCACTTTTGCGGTGCCGCTGGGTGGCTGTAAATCCGTAGATGCGGTCCCAGGCCTGGTTAGCTGAGTTCGCAGAAGCAAACTCTTTTCTCGCAAATGCGATTGCGCAAATGAGCTTAATTGCCCGCATATGCGGAAATTGCTGGGCATAATCATATAAGTAGAGGGTTTGGTCACTTCTTCATATTTTGAGTTTTTAACTTCGGATTTGGGAGCTTCTTTTGGGGGTTTTCATGCAAATCGATTGGGTAAGTGTTCTTCACCTAGAATCTAACATATTCCATGATTTTATCTTCATTTTCATCATTTAATTTGTGTTTTGAGTTGAGGAAGATGTTTGTTATTGAAGAAAATTTCTAAAATGAAAAATCATGATTTGAGGGACCAAATGGTATCGGAGTTTGATAATTTTTGTATGATCAAACTCGTACCGGAATGGGTATTCGGTTTTTGTAAAATTTGTTGGGTTTCGAGTTGCGGCCCCGGGGGTCGACTTTTGGACCAATTTTTGGATTTTGTTAAAGATTGAGACTTTATGATCCGGAATAGTTTCTTATGGGTTTTATTTGTGCTTTGAAGTTACTTTGGTTAGATTTGAGCCGTCTGGAGGTCTTTGCACCCGAGAAGTTCATTTTTGAGTGTCAGGTTGTCGGCTTTGAGGTAAGTATCTTGCCTAACCTTGTGTGGGAGATTTCCCCTTAGGATTTGAGTCTTTTATGTTGATTGTAATCCTTGTACGCGAGGTGACGAGTGCATGCTCGGACTTATTTGTGGATAGTTGGCCTTTTAGGGTTCTTAGGTCCTTATACTCACGGTGTAGGAAGTTGTTCTTTATATGACTGAGTTCCTATCTACTAGTTTCACATCTACATGCTTAAATTAGAATTAATTGCTTAGGATTCGCTCTTATTGCCCATTTGACTCTTATTTGACTTAACTGAAGAATTTACCTATTCTATTGTCATGCTATCCCTTCATAACTGCTTATCTTCTTTGGAATTATCATCATCTCCTCCTATAATTGTTTAGTCTTAATTGAGTTTATGATTACCTTTCCGCTGTCTATCCTTAATTGAATTGTTGAATATTCTTCTTAATTGCCCAACCTTAAAAGAAGTCTAGATAGCCCATTTTGAGTTGACTTGCCCTGATTTAGAACTATTTGACTCGTGTTAGTTTTTCCTTGTTGCCGAACTGTACTTTGTGGAATCATTGTGGCACATTAGTTCCTACCTTGTTGAAATGCTCTCTTTATGCCTAGCATCCTTTATTGTGGTTATTCCTTGTGAACGAGCTCTACCGTTTCTTTGTGATTTAAAGTTCTTGAGTGGTTACTTGTCGTACTTTATATTGCTGTCATTTTTGCTGTTTTACTCGTTGTGGTGATGCACGAGGTTTCTGCTGTGCTGTAACTGTTATCTCTGTTTGTTGCGCTGCATATTTACTTTGGGACTACGGAACGGTATTCCGGGAGATCCCTCTGTAATGCATATTTACTTTGGGACAACGGAATGGTATTCCAGGAGATCCCTGCATATTTACTTTGGGATGACGGAATGGTATTTCAGGTGATCCCCCAGCACTGCATATTTACTTTGGGACTATGGAACGGTATTCCGGGAGATCCCCCTTCACATTTACGTTTGGGACTACGGGACAGTATCCTGGGAGATCCC
Organism: Nicotiana attenuata; assembly: GCF_001879085.1. Taxonomy (NCBI): domain Eukaryota; kingdom Viridiplantae; phylum Streptophyta; class Magnoliopsida; order Solanales; family Solanaceae; genus Nicotiana; species Nicotiana attenuata. The sequence continues at coordinate 393,673 of NW_017670794.1, forward strand.
CTGTTGGCCTGTTGTTATATCTGCGTTCTGAGTTGCTGATCTTCTATGCTTACATTCTTTTAAACATTCTGCGTGTTGTTCGTCCTTTTCCTTATACTTACTCGCTGGTACGAACTATATTAGGACACTTGCACATGCATACACGTAGCTAAGCACCCTTATCGGATAAGAGGCTTCCTGCTATTGCTTAGTATAGACGTACACCCTTGTTTATTTGCCTTCCATGTGAGAATGGTTCTGTCGGATACGTGAGTTGTCGGTATGATTATGAGGTGTGATGAGGGCATATGATGCCAAGTGTTAGGGTTCAGGTATTGAGACCCGTCTTGTATGAATATGAGATGAGGTGTCTCAAGGTGACTTATATTCGAAGGATATTTACTTGGAAAGATTAGATTTGAAAGGTATTTATTTTGAAAGAGCTATTTTTGAAAAATATTTATTTGAAGGAAGTATATTTCGAAATATTTTTATCACTTGAAGGATTTGACTAATTGATTGAATTTTTTTGGCTAAAACCTAATGTGAAAATTGCCGTAGTTGCTGAGTTATGACTTATCTTTACTGTATTTGTGATTTCGGATTTGGGTTGTATTTCCGTTCACTTTTCTGTGTTTTACTATGGTGTTCCGTTGTTACTTGATGTTTTCTTTCCTTATTGCAGTTACTGTATTGTTAGCCATATCGCGTAGTCATTATATAGATATCATGTTCTGTTGTTCTATACTTATACTTGTCTGCTTATTAGACCAGTTGGTGTCTATACTGTTCCTCGTCACTACTCCACCGAGGTTAGTCTTGATACTTACTGGGCACCGCTGTGGTGTGCTCATACTACACTTCTGTACATTTTTTTGTACAGATCTAGGTATTGATCGTTAGTAGCTGAGCAGATTCTTGCCGAGGAGACTCAAGGTAAACCTTTTGCGGCGTTCACAGGCTTCCGAGTAACCTTCCTATTTTGTACTCGCACTATTGTATTTGTTTCCAAACAATTGTATTTAGAAGTTGTAGCGAACTCTATAGAGCTTATGACTTGTACTCCAGGTTTTGGGAATTATAAATTTAGTAGAGAATTTTGCTTCGAGGCTGTTACATTTCATTCATTATTGTGTATTTCAGTATGAGATAGGCTTACCTAGTCCCTAAGACTAGGTGCCATCATGATACACAAACGGAGGGAAAGTTGGGTCGTGACATAATCCCGATCGAAGTCGGAGAACCCAACATCAGATTTCGATATGCAACAGAGGAACAAAATAACGAAGCCATGAATACGAGCCTAGAATTGTTGGACGAAAGAAGCGAAGCCGCCCTCGTCCGATTGGCCGCTCAAAAATAGCGGATCGAAAGGTACTCTAACCGAAGATCCAATCTTCGACATATTAACATCGGGGACTTGGTGCTAAGAAAGGTCACCCTCAACACCCGAAATCCAAATGAAGGGAAACAATGAAGGGAAACTGGGTCCGAACTGGGATGGACCGTACCAGGTTCTCGAAATCATCGGAAAAAGATCCTACAAGCTCGACACGATGAACAGCGAACAACGAGCAATTAGAACGTATCGCACCTAAAACGGTACTACTACTAAGGTATGGCCCCTTCCATTTTCATTTATATTTTAAACTAACTCCTGCAGTTGTTCGATCAGAAACAGCAATGGACTCCTCGACATGAAGTCTATAGGTCTGAAAGCACGCATTGCACTCTTTTTCCCTTAGACCGGTTTTCTCCCAAATGGGTTTTCCTGTGAGGTTTTTAATGAGGCAACCATTGATCGTGCTAACTTAGAACAAGTCAACACTATCGAAGCTTCTTTACAATCAACCTCGAATACTAGGGGGCATTACCCTCGAATGTCAACATTGTTGTGAGGAAATTACTTCATGGCATCAGGGCCTCGATAGGAAAATTTGTAAGGGCTAAACGGTCAAATGAACCGTGCCCGCGTATTTTGCTCGAGCCCTGGCACAGAACATGTACGCATGTATAATCAATTATAATGAAAAGTATTCTTCCTTGCCAATATCTCATGCCTTAGAAAAATTTTTCTACTTTACAATTTCATACTCTCGATCTATTATGTAAACAGGCTTAAGGGCCGATCATAACCAGAGTTCGGATAATTACCCCCACGCTCGGGTACTGTCATCCGAAAAATAAACGATATCGAATTACTAAAACTTTGAGATCATAAGACCTTTTAGGCAACTCTCGATTTTTTATATGCCACGGCCACCCCACTCGGGGACTGGCTCTTCGGGCATGCTCGAAGTAAAACGGGAATATAAGCCCAAGGAAAAAATCCCGAACTAAAGAGGCTACGGCCAAATTAACACGGCTCAGATACGTCCGAATTCCGTAGCAAAACAGGCCTTCGAATTCTTTCATAAATCGATCAAAAGGGGCTACCCTCTGCAAAATCATAAAAGGCTTTGATAATATCAAGCCTCGAAAACTCTAATGAGTACAAAATTGTTTGAACTCTCTAACAGTCCCTTATTTCATGCTAAGGCATTACAACCTTTGTGAACACGAATGATAAACAAAGGGAAAACATTGAAAGATGAAAAGGGTAGAAAAGCCTTATATGTATGATTAAACGATCGTTTACAAAGGCCAGATCGGCCAAATAAAAAATTTACAAAAGCCTAAGGGCTACCTAATTCCGAGTTCTAGCATGTCTTCACTCGATCATTAAGCTTAAGGGCTACATAAACTCAATTTCAAATTATCATTCGGGGTCCATCGATTAGAAAAGGTCGGAGGCAAGGTTTGTTATCGGCCCTCACCTTCCCCAAAATTCATGATCTGCTAAGGCCTTTTGACCCTAACATGAAATAATAAAAAAGACAACAAATTGATAAGCCATAGAAATAAAGAAGTTTTATATATTCATCAAAAAAATTTACAAAGGCGACACGGCCCGATAGAAATTCTTTACAAAGGATAAAACGACCTAAACAAAAATTCAAAAAAACTATCTAAAAGCTTAGGTGGACTGGTCGTCTCCGGGAGAGGCATCCCCACCCTCAAGGTCTTTTCCTTTCGGATTCCCTCAAGCTCCCGAACTCGTCGTCATCATCGGGGTAAGCTAATCTCCAAGCTTTATCTTCGAGCTCCTTAGCACTCTCGATCTAGGTTTTGAGATCAAAGCCCTGAGCATGGATTTCCTCGAGGTTCTTCCTTCGAGATTGATATTTGGGGTGCTCGGTGACTTTCTCTGCTCGAACTTGAGCAGCCTCGGTGACTTCCTTTGCTCGAATTTGAGCGTCTTCAGCATCGGCCCGTAAATAGCCACCACTACATCAGCATCGATCTTCGCTGCCTTAACTTCATATTTGTCCGCTTTGAGCTCCGCGACAAGATTCTCCCGAGCAGAAACTGTTGAACCCAACTGGGACTGGAGCTCCTTGACTGTCTTGGCCCACGCCAAAATTTCCTCTTTCATACCCCGGAGCTGGTTTTCAGTCGAGGCCAGCTGGGCCCGAGCAGTCTCCTTCTCTGAGGCCAGGCGGTCCATTTCCCCCCTCCAGCCTTCAGTCTCAATTTTTAGTGCATAAGCATCTTCATGGAGTTGCCTGATCACCTCAAGTTCTTCTTGGACCTGCGGGTTCGAACCATTAGGTTCCACACCCGAATCGCCATCACTAACTTCAAATATTCTTCTACCTGCTCGATCAATTCGGCATGGTCTTTCAGAGCCATTACTAGCTCGGCGCGGAGGCCTTTAGCTTCCCCATCCATTTGCTCGCTGAGAAGCTTCAAGGTATCTTTTTCCTCAGTCAACCCTTGAATCTCGGCCTCATAGCGGCTCGGTTCCCCTAGGAATCATGATGAAGCACCGAAGCCTGCAAACATAGAAGGGAAAGTTATACAAAGGGAGAAAAATCTATGTATGAAAATTGACATGGAAATCGTGTATTACCCGATTTAGAGCCTTTAGGGCTTCATTGAAAAGACAAGGCGCTCCTACCTCGTCCATCTGGGCTCGGTCTTCTTCTGTGACCAAACACCAGAGATAGCTAGCCACCCTTACGGGTGCAGCAAGAACCCGGACATCCTCCGAGACCGTTATAGCGATTGTTCGCTTGCACTCGGGATCGGCAATGTGGGCCATAAACTGATTGGGCAGTTTAAAACTCGAGGAAGCCTCGACGAGCTCTTCTTCGGAACCTCCAAGTCACTCAGACCGGTGACATCTTCTACCCCAAAAAAATAACCATGGAAAAGATCTTCTTCTCCGTGGGCTCCTTACCCGTTACAAGTCTCCGCGGTCTGAGAGTCGCGTATCATCAAATCGGCAATTGAAGGAAACAAGGGGAATCCCGGATCTCTATTGCCCCAAGTGGGTCCTTTGAGGCACTACCTCCGTCTTGGGGAGCCTCAAGCTCGGTTTATGCACCAACATGCACCGCCTCTTCAATGGTCTCTTTGCCCTGAGGTAATGCATCTTCGGTTCTTTTTGCCTCGGGGATTTGGCCGGAGTCTCCTCCTCGACCTCATCGAGCCTAGGGGGAGCAGTATCAACTCCCACCGGTTCCGAAGTTCTTCGAATCTCGATGCTAGCTCGCGCATGGGCCACTAGCCCAGAATCATCTTCACTCTCTTCTTCTTCACCCTCTTCGGGCTCATATAGTAGCCGACAGACTGAGTCCATTGTTAGAGGGATGACATTTCCCTTACGAGTTCGCCTATTTTTTGGCGTTTGCTCACCCAACTTCGTGGAGCTCGGAGCCCCTCTCCTCTTCCGCCCTTTCTTCTGCTTCGGCGCAGATGGTTGGGGAAGGTTTTCTTCATCGCCAGATGGGGGCCTCATCGGCACGTCCTTCCTGAGAACTGCAAAAGAAAGGCGACTGAGATTAAGAAAAAATTCGAACAATGGTCAAAATTGCAGAGTCATACGAAAATTTACCATGGTTTCGGGCCTCCCATTGACCCTTCGCCAAATCACGCCATGCGTGCTCAACATGTGTCGACTTTGATGCTAGGCTCCTAACCCAATTCTCGAGTTGGGGAATCGCACCCGGCATCCAGGCAATGGCTGCACCAAATAAAATACCAATAAGAAAGGATGAAAAAAATGAAGACAATAAGCAGAAATTAAAGATGGACTTATACTTACGTCTCATATTCCATTTCTCCGGAAGTGGCATACTCTCGGCCGGGATCAAGTCTAATGTCTTCACTCGAACAAATCGGCCAATCTAGTCCCGGTCCTTGTCCTCATCTATGTTCGAGAAAGGTGCCTTGGAGGCCCGACGTTGAAGCTTTATTAGTCCCCCTCGATAGAGTCGGGGGCTATATAAGCGTATGAGGAGATCGAGGGTAAAGGGAAGCCCATTGACTTGCCTAAAAAAGAAGCGGGGCAAAATCACTATCCTTCATAAGGAGGGGTGAATATGACCGAGGGTCACTTCGTACTTCTTGCAGAAGTCTACAATGACCACGTCCAAAGGACCTAATGTGAAAGGGTATGTGTAAACACTTAGAAACCCCTCCACATGGGTAGTAATTGACTCCTCAGAGGAGGTCACCACCACGTGCTTGTCAACCCAGTTGTAGTCCTCTTTAACTTGGTCGAGGAGGTCACTGGTGATCGTGCATATGTACCTCGACATTGGCTCACATCGACCCGCAACCGAGGGGATCTTTTCAACCTTGAAGTCGGAGTCAAGGACGCACCCTCCGGGAACGAATTCTTCAGGGCGTGGCTCCGTCGCTGGTTGCTCGCCGGCCGGTCGAGACTAGGAAGCAGTTTCTTTCTGCAGAGCTGCTTTAGATGTTTTGGCCATTTCGTTTTGTAATCAAGGGAGAATAGAGATTGGAATACTTGGTGTTTTGGGAAGAACAAACTCAAAGACCTGAAGATAGGAAGCTCTGAAGAAGGCAAAGAACTATGAAGATTAGAATGAAAGAGATTGAAAGTAAAGTTTGGGCGAAAGAAGGAAGATACTTTTATAGGTTGAAGACAATGGTTCAGAACAGGTAGTGGCCGACAATAACTGATATGCATTTATTGCCTACATATCCGAACTGTCGGGACGTTTCGGTGCCACTTGTCATTGACGTCATGGTCGGGCTCGTCGCTTGCATCATGGTAAACCGAGGAAAAGTTCGAAGACTCAATTCGTTTCTTGTCATTACACTCCAAAAAACGAGGAGACTATCTGTATACGGTCAAATCGGGCTTGCCTAATTTTGTATGGCTAATCGGAACCGGGGTGGTAGACCAAGTCTCAGCCCCACATTGTATCGAACCATGGCATGGAGATGGATTGTTAAGCTCATGAATCAATGACCGATCAAGATCGAATCATCCATGATCGAGACCGAAGCGGGATGGAGATCGAGCGGGATCAAAGGAAGTCTGCTAAGTCGAATAACAGAAATCCAAGATATATGTAACCGAGCAATGATCTTGGCAGAAATCTCGGCACGTATTAAGTCAAGAGCGATTATTTAGTCAATCATGGGATTTCCTTCTGTATTTAGAATTGTACCGTAAGTAGAATTACTCTACTATATAAAGGGGGTTCTAACTATTTTGTAGGTATAACATATGCGCATAACGAAGTAATATATTATATTTTTTTCTTAAGCTCTGTTGTTGAGTTCATACAGCTCAATAACATACCTAGTTGCTCCGGGGGTGATCTTGCTCGAGGGATATAATCGCTTATTATATTGGTTTGCTTAATTTTACAGTTAATTTCTAACATTAATTCTCATATTTCTCAGTTTGTGCCAAGTGAAATAACATATCCTTAAAACCACTTATAAATTTAATTGTTATCCAATTTTGAGGTAAATAATGCTTTTACATGCATGATGTTTCCTCAAACGGGAAAGGAATCTATTGGCTCAAGAGATGATACTTTTTTTAATAATACAATCCAGTTGTGCATTGTCCCTATACTTTAGGTTGGAAAGACACTACTAATTAATTTTTTTGTTTGCACTATGCTGTAAAAAATTAGTGTACTAGATCAGCAGTGATGAGAAATAAAAGGTATAAAATTGATATAGGGCATTACTTTGGATCAGCGCGAGCAGTGAAGTTACTTCTGCTAGCATGTTGACATTGATTAAGAGGTGTCGTCTAGCTATATGATACATGGTTTTACAATGATTACCGATTTCACAGAAATTTTAATATGATTTGGAGTGCACTACCATTATGCTAATGAGAAAAAATGAGATGTTTATGGTGTTCTCATGTAGATTGATGCATTTGTGAAGATTTTTCCGGGGGGGGGGGGGGGGAGGGGGGGTGCACGTGGTTTCCTTGTGAGGTACAAGATGAAGATGAAGTGGCTGTAAAATTTGCTGAAGAGACTCACCAAGTCATGGTGGGGTGGTTTGAAAAGCATCTCTAGTAAGCCATCATTGTGGTTATCTTTTATTTTGTTTTGCTCTTTGATGTTGGTAACTTAACTCATTTACTATTTATGCATGTATAATTCACCTTAACGTTATAAGTGTGGATCTTTAATACATTTTCAAAGATTCTTACATGCTTTCGCATGTCAAAACCTACTTAACCATGGCCATAATGGTTACCGGTGCATGTTTGTAGGACTTCTGCACAAACATAAAATGAATGCTTATCAGAATTTCAAACTATCAAACTAAAACTTCAATTGCATTCCTCTTCTTGATGTAAAGAATACCAAGTACTTTTATTTCCTTCCTTCTTTCTTCTTATAGAGTTTATCGAATGTTAAAACCATACATTAGTGAAATGTGGCCTACTCGAAAATTAAGGTATGTTTTGTAAATTTTATGATGTGAATTTGCACAACAATCTTAATCCAATAACTTTAGGCAAGTGAATTTTCTGGTTGATCTACAGCAGATATGAGTCCATATTTTTCTGAATTTCTAATTTAAACGTTGACCATATTTTCTCCCTATATCTTTTTTTAATCAGAAAGGTAAAGGTTTGTTAGCTACAAATAGCACCAAGAAACTGATACGCACATCAACTAGCCACGGTATAACTGCTTCTAACATTAAATAAAGTACTCAATTCACGAGGTTTTCTAAATCTGCTCGTGAGATACACACGAAATACATGTAAGATTATCATTAGAACTATATCGTCGATGAACTGACTGGATTAACCAGCCAAAGTTGGCTTCAGATCTCTATCATCTCATCCCCTTCATAAACATTTTTGAGGGGCTATGTCCTCCTTTATTGCATTCTGCTACATCTTCATCTGAACAAGAAAATGTTCGATATTTAAATAGGATCTATGAGTAGTTTAGAGCCTCACTATATAAACTGGAATCTATTAGTTAAACATGGTACATATTGCCCAGTGGCACTCTATTGTGCTTGTATTTAGTAATAAATTCGATGTAACTGTTTTCCCTATTATTTCTTAATCACTGCAGGCGTGGATAGATAATATATTCTTGGTTCTTGGTTCCCTTGGTGGATGTAAGATTAGTAATAGCATTGTGCAATGTGGACCTTCGAGTTCCAATCAGTATATTCGGTGTATGAGTGTGACTATTTTTCTTTCTGCGCGGAGTCCGCTTTCTTTGGTTCTCCTGCATTCAGCTAAGGAGAATTTCTATTTTATGCATTAAAATTTGTAATCATGCTACTTAAAACTTCTATATATTGAAATACAATGTTGGGCCCGTGCTTAGAGAATTCCTTCTCTATCATCAAAGGTTTCATATCAGATATCAGTAATGATACAACACCACATTTTGCACATATTGTAAAGAAAGAGTCATATTATACCAGTATTAATTGCATAAAGAACTCTTGATCATGATTTATGCATCTTAATAACATGTTAGGCCTGTACAGGTGCACGGGCATCTTCCCTTTAGTATTAAAATCTAAAAATATTGAGTGGAGTACTCCGGGAACATGATAAAACGCATTGAAAACTCTTATATTTTCGATTAGGAATAAGTGTGTCCTCTATTAATAGTAGATTAAAGGCTATAAAATTAAAACGACGAATAAAGCTTTCAGTACTTTGCGTTGCATTTATTTTTATCATTAACTATATTGTTATTGTAATGACGTTACAAAGATAAAGTTATTTTGATAAGAAAATAATAAAGATGCAAAATTACGTAACTATTAGAGAGTACAGTCTGGCAATTCTAAAAAGGGTGTTTTATCAAGGGCCTTATCATACTCATCCTTACGGTCACAATGAAAATCTGGAATGAGTCCATCTCTACACATTTGTTCTACAGACGGTGTAGGAACATCTTCTCTTGAATTAACCCAGTAATAAATGCAATCGCAGACACAGCCTTCTTCCACGGATCGGGGGTATGTTTTACAATCTATTAATGTCATAAATAGTATTAGAAGAAACACACAAATCTGCTCCAATACCATCATCCGTTTACAAGCCATCATTTTATTCATATATATTTCCTGCAAACATAAACAATCATCCAATAACTTTAAAGAGTTTCATAAGCATAATTTTAAATAAAAGATTATATAAACTAGAAAATTTGTATCAACAGAAAGTGCACTCGTGTATATAGATTACCACTTCAATTGATTAGTAGATGATTAATGTAACTCAGATTGGTGCTTATTTTTTCTCAAAATATATTATTTTTATTTGTGCCCAAGTGTCACCGTTGCCCCTCACTTCGCCAATTTTCTAGCCTTTTTTCAAAGTTTTAAATATAATAACTTAGAATAATTGACATAGCAATTTTGCTATTCCATCTGTATGGTAAATTGCAATACGGAATTGTTTTTCAAACACTCACAATCAGAGGCGGAGCTAGAAGTTTATGGGTTCGGTTTTCTAAGCATTTTAAGTTACTGGGTTCTAAATTATTGATTTATAACTAATTAATAAATTTTTCAAGACAAATATAGGGTTTGAACTAAAACTACTGGGTTCGTCAAACACATATCCAGAATGCTGGCTTCGCGGCTGCTCACAATGTATATGCACTTAAATATTAATTACCGATAAGAAGACATTTGCAACCAACAAATTTCAAGTATAAAGAATGAAGATTGATCCAAATATAGAAGCATGGCTATATGTTCAGAAGCAAAGAGATGCACAGCAACAAACAAACAAATAAAAAAGGAGAAGTTTAAGAAAATCTTCTTTACCCTTTCTTTTGATAGCAAAACAGTGTATGGTATAAACATACCTTAGTCGAGTATAAATAAAGAGAGCAATGAATATAACTTAGATATGTAACAGACGTTATGGATCAACAAACAATTTATTGATTTTAACTGAAAAAGCTCTTATGTTCAGATGAATCAATCGGATGGTCCCTCTTCACTCAATGGTTTTAGAAGAGACATTAATGATGTCTCATTAATATGAGAAAAAATTTGCTTAATTAGTAACATCACTCTTCTTTAATGACTAGAAGTGTACACTATTTGATTTGTACTCGCATTTTAAGAGGCGAGAGCATGAGACAAGGAGTTTTATTTAGTGTTGGGCGAGGCGTAAGCCCCGAGACATGGGATGTAAGCCCCGTAAATTTTTATTTTTTTAAATTTTAAAATTAATTAGAAGTAGCATAATAGCACAAAATATAAAATTGCATTAAAATTTTAAGAAAATTAAAAAGTGTTAAAGAAACTCATAGAAAATAAAATATCTAGCATACTTTTATTAAGTATAAACAACAGAACACTATTAAAGTTAGTACGAGATTTAAATTCACCGTAACGTCTTAACTTTCAAGCAATTAAAGATCATAATTTCCTATAAATACTATCAAAGATAAATAGTCAATAAGCTTTATCACTAATATATTTTTAAAGCATTATCCTTTCATGAATAAATATAAAATTGCTGTCAAATAACAAAAAAATAAAAATTTGATAATTTTGAGAGACATAAAACTTAACATAAAGACAAATAGAAAGTGCAATATAAATTTTGGCTATCTATTTTCAGAAGAAATTATCAACCTTTATATTTTTGTCTATAGATTGATAGAACTTATATCATTCATTTGTTAAACCTCATTTATAGCAAACACATGACAGCGAAGAGAGATTAAAAGAGTGACTTATTATCCAAAAATGAAATGTCAATAGCATTTTATCTACTCATAATAAACTGCCTTAGTGTCTGAATCCTATCAATTTCTCTCTTTATTTATTAGCATTTCAAAATTCAGTCAAACTTGGCCCGGGTGAGCACAACAAATGTGCAACAAAAGCATTCTCCGTAACGCTGATAGAGCGGTACTAAATAAAAGAGAGAGCAGTACAAATTAAGGCAAAATACATACTTTATCCATCGATTTTGTACTCAAATCCCTCTTACACACTCGTTTAACACGGGAATAGTATTACACACCAAAATTTTTAAAAGTGTGTCAATTACACACCTTTTTTGCCATGTGTCACACGCATGTATTACACATAAAAGAGGCGCGTGAAAACTAAAAAATTCATCTGAAATTAAGTTTTTTATTTTTATTTTTTCCATTTTTAAACTATTTCCTTTTTAAATTAAAGGAAAAAAATACAAACCCATGTCTTCTTCCTCAACCCCAAACCCCAACGCCCCCCCGCGTTCGTCTTCTTCCCCAACCCCCATCCTAGTATTGTCTACCCCTCATGTTTCGCCTCTCCAACCTCCATGACTAAGAGGAAAAAGAAAAAGGAGTAGAAAATGGGAGCTATTGGGTCTTGTAAAAATCACAATTATTGACCTTTTGAAAAAGCTTGAAAGTTTAATCGTGTCTTGTTGATTTTGGTATTCCATGACCTAGAAAATTAATTTAAATTCATGATTATTGTTGAGTAAAAATTTACTAAAAATATGCTGAAAATTTAGTGATTAATTTTGATAAAATTCAAAAAACACCATTAACAAGTTTGTAGTTTTGGGTTTGAACTTGAATTTGAATTTTGTATAAGGATTTGTGATGAATGTTGTTAAAACTTTTTAAAAATCGAAAAAGAATTGAATCTATAGTTTGGGAAGAAGGTGCTTGTGGTGGAAGGGTTGGTGGTGGTGAAAAACATGATGGGGTTGGGAAGATGAGGAGGGGGGTTTCTTTTCTATTTTTTTCTTTGGGTAGATGGGGGGGGGGGGGGTCAGAGGTTTTCTTTTTCAGTTTTTCTTTTATTTCTCGACTTATGACACGTGTCAGATGCTGATTGGCGCGTGTAATAGCGATCTTTAAACAGATGTGGTCAAACACCGAAGTGGTGTGTAATTGACACACTTTTAAAAGTTTTGGTGTGTAATATTACTCCCGCATTAAACAGGTGTGTAACAGGGATTTGGGTACTAGGTTGATGGGTAAAGTATGAAAACCTGATATCCCAAATAAAATGCTGCGGAAAACAAGATTAATGAGTACGTGGAGCTCTTGGATTAGTCTGTACTAGTGTTTCAAAACCTGCAGGGGGAGGGGAGGGTGGATAAGAAGTATTTTACTTGATACCGGGCGAGGCATAAGCCTTATAAAATTAATATGATAAAGATAAATATTAAAAGATGGTATTGTATAAGGTAAAAATCAGTGGTCCGATTTTACGATCATTAAGGCACTTCGTAAAGACCGCCCCCAGAAGGCTCGAAGTTAAGCTCGGGGTTCAACCCCGAGGTTTCTCAATGATCGACTTCGAGGCAGTGCAAACCATCGGCTATGGTGGACTGATGTGAAGTTCCCAAGGCACGTGACTAGAGCTGACCAAGTCTATTAGGCTAGTTCAAGCCCGTACCATGGCATTTAATGGTTGTACCAGCCCCATATCTTTGCAATAAATGCATTTGTACTATGTTGGGATTCCCCCTCATATATAAAGGGGACCGTTGTCATTTTGTAATATACAAGATACAACATAGAACATTGAATACAAGAACATTCTCTGCTCTCTAACTTAAACACATTCTCCCTTGGTTCTATTATTTACATTTATTGTGTCCTATTGATTGTTCTTTATTTATTGCTCATTATTGATCATAAAGAGCCTTCATCAAAGCTCTCAAAGTTGTTATTCCTTTACCGGCTGTCTGTAACGTAGTACCAAGCTCGACCACGAGGCTCCATATAACCAGGCTCGAGGCCCCGATTCTCAGCCACTCGGTTTGCTTAAACACACCATTTTTGAGTTCTTATCCTATCTTCTAATCTCACACTTAGCATCTATTGCCTAACAGCTAGCATAAAAAATAGATTACGTATTTTTAGAACCACAAAATCAAATATAATTGTATTTACCATTTTCAATGTAAACAGTTTGGCGCCCATCGTGGGGCTAAAAATAATAGTATTTTTTTCTTGTTGGTTTACCACATAACGCAAGTTATCTTTCACGTGTTTTCTTGTCCAAAGGTCTTTGATTTCAGGTCAAAATGTCTAACTCAGTAAATGCATATGGGAACAACGGCGTTGAGGACCACTGGGAGAACCGCGTAGCTGTTCCAGGTATTGGTGTACCACCACGGAACCCTGCGGACGCACCAGAGCTAAATTCCGCAGATGTGGTGTCACGCGATGGCCAACACATCGATATAAGCTCCCACACAAACAGAAGCATACACCAAGGAGATCAACAAGAAGCTCAGGAAACCCTAGCTCGGGGGGAGAAAGAGGTTAGCCTTCATGTTATTTTTGAGATGCTACAGGCACAACAGCTGGCTATAGCTCAACTGTAGAGCCACCAAAAAACTCCAAGCACAACAGCACCGGAAACAGCCCCTCGAGCTGAACAAGTACTGGAAAGATCGAGTAACAACGGGTCAGCAACCAACCCCGCTATTATAAAGATGCTCGAGGACCTTACAAAGAGGATCGAATCGGGCGAAAAGATGATAGAAGCCAACGACAAAAAGGTGGAAACCTACAACTCAAGGGTCGATCAGATCCCGTGTGCACCCCCGATCCTGAAGGGTGTTGATTGAAAGAAATTCGTGCAAAAGCCATTCCTGTCAGGCGCGGCTCCGAAGCCCATCCCGAAGAAGTTCAGAATGCCTGATTTCCCGAAGTACAATGGAACCTCGGACCCCAACGAGCACGTTACTGCTTACACGTGTGCGGTGAAGGGCTGCGAGAGTTCGTGTCTCGCTTTCAAATGGAACGAATGGAACTACCACCAATCTCCGATTACTGGGCAGTACAGGCCTTCACCCAAGGTTTGAACGAACGAAGCTCTGTGGCTTCGAAGCAACTGAAGCAGAACTTGGTTGAATATCCTGCCGTGAGTTGGTCGGATGTCCACAACTGATATCAGTCGAAGATCGACGTTGAGGACGACCAACTAGGAGCCCCCTCGGGCTCAGTATATCCTAGCAGTCTCTGGCAAAGGAGCCAAAACCGAATAAGGAAAGATAACAACCATACACCGAAGATAGAAAAAATGCCCCAAGGCGTAACATACCCCGAAATGATCGAAGGATGGATCGAGGTCAGAATACTCGGGGACTTGTAAGCAGAGTCAGCTTCGACATGCACACAGGACCGACGGAGGCACCCCGCCTTTCTGAATACAACTTCAACATTGACATCTCGGACATCGTATCTGCCATCAGCAAAATCAGAGACACCAGGTGGCCAAGACCTGTACTATCAGATCCGTCGCAGAGGAACCCCAACTTAGTGTGTGAATTTCACGGCACACACAGTCACAGGACCGAAGATTGCAGACAACTCCGAGAAGAAGTAGCCCGGCTACTCAGCAAAGGGCACCTCCGGGAGTTCCTTAGCGATCAGACCAAAAATCAATTCCGGGAAAAAGAGGCGAACAGGAAAAATGAAGCAGATGAGCCGCAACATGTCATCCACATGATCATGGGAGGAGTCGACATCCAACAGGAACCCACTATCAAAAGAACAAAAATATCCATCACCAGGGAAAAGCGAACTCGAGGTTACATACCCGAGGACGCTCTCACATTCAGCGACGAGGACATCGAGAATGTCTCAGCCTCATAACGAGGCATTGGTAATTTCTTTTTCTTGTAAATACATTTCAAATTAAACGTGTACTTGTGGATCCAGGTAGCTCGACCAATATTATCAGGTCAAGGGTCGTGGAGCAGCTCGGACTGCTCGACCAGATCGTGCCCGCCTCTCGAGTCCTCAAGGGATTCAACATGGCGAGTGAAACAACAAAAAGAGAAATCACCCTCCCGGTCAACGTGGCCGGCACGACCCAAAATGTCAAATTCCATGTCATCAAAGGAGACATGAGGTAAAATGCCTTGTTCGGAAGGCCATGGATACGCTGAATGAGAGCAGTACCATCAACCCTTCATCAAATGATGAAGTTTCCAACAAAGGACGGAGTAAAAACTGTGTACGGAGAACAGCACGCAGCAAGAGAGATGTTCGCAGTGCACGACATAGCACCGACATCGATGCCTTCGACATCGAAGGAACCACGGGATAAGCAAATAGTGGGATAGCGCAAACGGGACACATTCTCTGCTATACCCGGATAAAACAAGCAAGAGATCATGCCGCGTCCCCGGAGCAAACAATGAAGGCATATCGATGCTCGAAGCGCCATCGCCACTAAGGTATGACAATCTCCCTTTTTGTTTACACCTTACACTAACCTTTGTGCAGATGTCCGATCAGAACGGTCGAAGTGCTGCCCAGCTCGAAGACCTTAAGGTTTCAAAGCATACGTTGCACTCTTTTCCTTCGAACGGGTTTTATCCCAAGAAGGGTTTTACCGACAAGGTTTTTAACGAGGCAACATCTATATGCTACCTAAGGAGAACCTAACAAGTATTCAAGGCTTCTCTTCAATCAACCTCAAACATCGGGGGGCATCCCCCCTCCCCCCGGAAGATCGCCTTCTCGGAGAAGTCAAGATAAGCCAAAAAGGGTCTCGATAGGAAAACGATGTACCGGGCCAAACGGTCGAATGAACCATGTCCGCATAGAATAATTGAGCCCTTGACGGCAAAAACGTGTATACTTGTGCCAAGTAATTAAATAATATTTCCTCCTCCATCAAAACGCTTTACGCTTCAAAGAAGTGTTGATGCTTTCGCAAGAAATGGCTACAAAGCCAAAAATTTCCCAAACACTCGGGGACTGACATCTGGAACTCGACCTCCGGGTCAGAAAACTTCGAACTCATAAGCCCTCAATGAGGCAACACCAAGTTTATAAAAAACGGCTCCAGAGCCGAAAAAAGCGCTCGTTGTCTCGGGGACTATCGCCAATTGTCACCCCATCGATTTGAAAAGTCGAGGCTATAAGACCCCATGCGGGCAACCCCGAGCTCATAAGGCCTTCATAAGGCAATACCAAATCTTTAAGACCTTAAGCAAGGCATGAATCATACTTGTACCAAGTAACCAAATCTGTAAGACCTCAAGAAAGGCATGAATCATACTTGTACCAAGTAACCAAATCTACAAGACCTCAAATAAGGCATGTTAACATTTATAAGACCTTACAAAAGACATAAATCCCGATCATAAAGTTAAGACTATATATCCGAACTTATAAGACCCCTAAAAAGGCATACCCTCGATATAGACGCCGAGCCAAACATAATGACTACGGTCACAAGGCTGTACCAACCAAACTAACTCGACTCGAGGATGCCTGACCGTCTCTATAAAATCACGGGCCTTCAATTACTTTGAAAAAACTTCGAAAGAACCGGTTAATCAGGCTACCCTCAGATAAGCAAAAGAGCTTTGATCATATCAGCTCCAAACAACAGGCTTCGAAACAATTCAGCCGCTGAGCAAAACCTCCCGAGGTACTCAATTACCGCTACCTAACGGCTCATAATCAAGGTACTTATTGAACTGTCGAAGAGTCGGGCGAACACAAATACTTTAAAAAGTTTTAGCGAGGGAAAATAAAGCCTACATAAAAGATCATACCGACCCAATACGTAAGAGCCACTGTCGCCAGCTTAAAAATAAGAGGTCGCACCGACCCAATGCGAAAGAGCCACTGTCGCCAGCCTATACCAAGGGCCAGCTTAAAAACTTAAGGGCCAATGAGCTCGAGTCGAATTTCAACTCGGAGACTGAGCCTGAAACAGTTAACTAAAAATGCCTAAGGGCAAATGCGTAGGAGCCACTGCCGCCATCCCACGCTAAGAGGTTGTACCGACTGATCGCGGCCTACTCCGCACTACTAATTAAGTAGCGAGAGAGGGTCGGAGCAGCTTTTACCCGATTTAGGGTCCGGATCGATATCCACAGAGAGCTAGAATTTGGAATCGAGTATGTATCTAGTGTAGACTTGTGTATGTGTTCCAAATTATACTTCTAATAATTTTTGGGGTTTTTGTTTAACTTCTAATTTTATCAACTACTATGCTAATTTAAACTAGAATAAGCTAAGAGTTATAATGCTACGGGTTGTTCAAATGGTTTAAAAGGCACTAGGGTAGTGACTTCCGCCTAGGTGGTCAATTGACTGGTATTTGAATCTAAGGCACGTTTGACATATTTGGGGAGTATGATATAACCGTTGCACGACTATACCCACTCTACACCTCTCGGTGGTTCGAGTGATTTTGCCCGAATTGACTTTCTCAAGACCAATTGGGTATGCCAATTTGCACAAGCAACTAGGGTTCAAGTTGGGTATTACTCTCTCGAGGTTTAACCCTTTAATTGGGGATATCAGTCTCTTGAGTACGCCCCAATTCCTTGTTGGACCAATTTCGGAGACATAGGCTCTCTTTCTCAAGAAGAGCTCAAGTCAACTAAACCCAAACTAGAGTTTGCAACCACTAATTCAGCAATTAACTATGAAATTGGCCCAAATATCAAACACCAATAATCAATTTAGCCCTAAACTACAAGATTCATCAATTGCCCACACTAGGGTTGAGCCACAACCCTAGCTTATGGTCTAGCTACTCATATTTAAAGAAGAAAAACAAGAACTAGATGAAGAACAATTTCATATTAATTAATCACTAAGATAAATAACAAGATTAAATGTTGAATTGTAGATGAAATTGCCCAAAATAGCTGAAAATATCGAACCCACGAGCGCAGCTCTTAACTGAATCTATCTGCTTAACCTAAAAATAGAAAAGAAGCTATTTATATTAAACTGATAATTTTGGACAAAAATACCCCTGCAGGGTTAGTGCGGACGCACAAAATGGACCGCGGTCCGCACTAGGGCTTTGGACTTGACAAAACTGCTCTCTGAACTTTGGCATCGCGGGCCGCAGAGAATGGACTGTGGCCGTGGAGGCTTCTACTGCGGTCCGCATAAAACGGACCACGAACCGCATTAGCTTGACATTGGGAAATTGCAGCTCTCTGATTCTCCTCACTACGGACCGCAGAGAATGGACTGCGGCCGCGTTGATCTCAGTGCGGACCGCACAAAATGGTAGTGCGGCCGCACTGCCTCTTTGCCTTGAAGTCATGCTCTCTGAGTCTCCCAGTGCGGATCGCACAGAATATAGTGCGGCCGCACTGGCCTTGTTTTGCCTGAGCTTTGTCTTGTCTTGGTACTTGTGCAAGTTTCACTCCTTTTGAGCTGATCTTTGACATCTTGTCACTTTGTTGATCAAACCTGCAATCAAGCACAACTTGTGAGCCTTTTGGGACTATTTTGTATAAATTCCTAATCAAAACATAAGCAAGAAGGAGTATAAAAGGTATCAAAATTCCTAGTTATCAACTCCCCCAAACTTAGGCTTTTGCTTGTCCTCAAGCAAACAAAATAAGTCCCATCCCTTAAGAGAATGTCCAAGAAAATCTCAGCTGTCCTAAAGTGACCTCATCTAGCATCAATTGGGACTAACAATTGCCCTCAATACAGATGAATCATTAACAACTTTTACTCTTTGAAAACACCATGGATCAAGTGTGACACAAGAGCATCAAGGGTTGACTCAACAGATCAAAGGACTCTTTCTATTACTTTAGTCATTGTGGAACCCAAATTCACACATCCTCAACTCTCCCTAAGCAAACCTCACCTTTAGAATAATGGCACTCAGAACGAGGTAAATGGAAGTTCGCTCATCTCTCTCAAGAAAAAGTCACAAGTCCGGCTCTGGGTACCATATGCTTGCCCCTTATGTGAGTATCCACTGATGTAAGCTTCATTCAACTCAAGATCATATATGCCTTTTGTGGATACATTGTGAAGGCTTTTGGTTCAGGGTAGGAAATGTTTGGTCTAAGTAGGTTCCATCTTCCCTTAAGCACTTCTTTTGTTTCATTTGGCACACTTTTACTTGACTCATTGAGTCATTTCACTTCTTTATAAGGGGTTAGAGAGACACAATGTCACTCTTTCTTATGCATTTCAAACCTTTTCTCCTTTTTCAACTTTCCACGCCTTTCATTCTTCGCTTTTCTTGAATCCCTTTTTATTCTTTTTCACATTGAACAATCTTTTTGTCTTTTTGCTTTTCTTTCTTTTTCATTGCCTTTCCTTTTCTTCATTTTGTGTCTTTTTAACACATTGTTGCAATCCTCGTCTCACCCCCCAAACTTATACTTTTGCCATGTGCTAAAGGAAATATCGGGTGCCAAGAGAGGGTATCTTTTAGAACGGGTATAGGTTTGTATCATGGTTCTTGAAGGAAAAAGGTCTAAGGCTCAAAAGGGTTGACTAAGGATCTTATCATTGGTAGGTTGTGGATGTGTTCAACTATCATTTGAACCAAGGAGAGCTTATAATCATGTCTCAAGTCAAAATTCACTTAGGATTTCGCCTCAACAAACATTCAGGGCAAGTTCTAGACCAATGGCTCGGGACTTGGACTTGCAATGCGATTACTCACCACACAAGCTATGAGATTGCTAAAGACACAGAGTCGGGGGCCCACAACGACCTTAGATAAGATTTGAGCACACAATGGTCCCGAAAAACCACTTGATGATTGTCGGTCAACACAAGAGTCTCAAGGTCACGACTTTCACCATCCTAAACACAACAAATTGTTTTTGACCATAAGATCAAAGGCAAATGTGCTAGGCCCAAGTGAAGCTTTGCTTGAGGCATCCTTAACTACTAACTACTAAAAACAAAAAGAAAAAACGGACTCAAACCCTTAAGAAGGTTGTCACACCATCCATCATTGGGAAGAGCCACCCGGTTCACACAACACTCCACCTTTGGAAAGAACCGTGGCATTAAAAAAACCAAAGGCTTATTGCAAACTTTCAAAACAAGAAGCTACGAACCTAACTAAGAAGCTACTGAAAAGAAAAATGCGGAAAGTAGAATGAATATGTACAAGAGGGGATTTTAATCGAATATACAATACGGAGATGAATATATACAATGTAACATAACTTTTTATATACAGACCCAAAATGAAAGGTACGAAAAATGTAATGAAGTACCAAAATTATATACATACCAAAGATGAAAAATAAAGAAAGCATAAAAAGTAATCAAATATATACAATCATCTGAATGTCCAAATGTAGGGCCTACCCCCTCAAACGAAAGCTGGCATTGTCCCCAATGCCAACTAGACAAAATAAGCACCAAAAAGATAATAAAGAAGGATATAGAGACTCCTTATGGCCTGTCTGTCTACAAAGGCTCCTGACTAGTCCCTGGGTCCTCACTGTGCTCGGGAACCTCAGACTGGTTCCCTGTAGGCTGCTGCTCTGCTGTTGTGACCTGGGCCTGGACCTGGACAGGCTCCTGAGGTGCATCGTGTGGCTGACTGGAGAAAGCCTCCGGTGGGTCGGCCAACTGGATGACTGCATCATCTGCTCTGGGAATCATCCTCCTCCTCTTGGGAGGCCTCTGAGAGTGCTCCGACTGGGGATCAGCTGCTTGTACTGGGTCCTGGAGCAGTAAATCTAAAGGCAGCTGATCTGCCTTCAGTCTGTCAACATCAGCTCTCAGCTCCTTCATGGACTCCTTGGAGGCCCGTGTCTTCCTCAGCTTCTTGTGCTCCCTAGCAAGCTCCTTGAGAGCCTTGCCATGTGAATCAACTGCATCAGTAAGCGCCTTCTGATTGTCGAGGATTTTCTTTTGGTTGTCTAGTATCTCCTTGAGAGCATCCTCTATAGACTAGGGAACCTATGGGGGTGGAGGTGCCGACTGAGCCTCTACTGTGGTAGTCAAGATGGACAACTTGGATGACGCTGTCTACATCCAATTGTTGATACTAAGGAGTGCCTGGCTCAGTCGGTGGGCAGTGATAGGATGGGCACGGGAAGATGGAATCTCCGGGTCCGCTGAGGTGGATGGACCAGGAGGAATAGCAGTGGAAGTAGAGGCAGGCTCAGCAGGGGTCACTACCACAACTGGCTCTTCAGACTAGCCAGTTGGAGCAGTAACTGTACTCTTAAAGTTCTTGCTCTTGGGGTTATCATCCCCCTGCATGTTGTACCAAGAAAATGGGGCCTTCGCTTTGACCTTGATGTCGAAGGGCCTCTTTTCCACTCTCAGATCCCGAAAGTACATAGTGAGAAAACTGGGGAACGGGTAGTTTCTATCATGCTCGGCACCCACAATTGAAATTATTCTTGACATCACATTTCCCACATTGATTGGGTACCCCGCCATGATCGAAGCCACCAAAACTGCCCGGTGAAGAGGTAGGGTATTGTCATGAGTTGTGGGGTCCAACCTGCTACATACAAATGTCTCCCACCCCCTTGCCTCAAAGTTCAAATTATACCTCAAAATCTTGACGCCCGCAGTCAACCAGTCGGGGGTGTTACCCGGGGTTGCCAGGTACTGTGCCAACCATGGACGGACCTCCTCACCCATTTCCATCTTGACCATGTATAGGGACTCATCCTCCTCAGCAAAGCCAAGGTATTCATTGATCGACTTCCCATCAAACAACACCTTCAAGTTCCGCACCTTGGTCACCTTTGTACCCATTTTGATGTGGGCAACGTTGGTGTAGAACTCTTTGACCAAGTGCTCATTGGCATCTACACAGTCAGACACAAAGTGCTCCCAGCCAATTCTCTCTCTAAACTGCCTCCTAACATTGGGGTTGTGAGGTAGCAAGCCTCTATCTACGAAGCTCCTCTCCAGGATCAACTTCCTCACCGGCTACCATTCCCGGAGTTTATGGTATGCTACTTCACTAACGAACCGGTCTTGCCACACATCCGGTTTCCTAGTCCTAACAATACCCCCCACCTGTGGTTCACCTCCTTCTCCTACTTCTTCTTCTCCCCCGACTTCCTCCTCAGCACCTACTGCACCCTGTCCAGATAATGAAGCTGTGGGAGAGGTGGAGTATTCCCCACTACCTTTACCTGAGCCCTCAGACGACCTAGAAGAAATGTTCACTTACGCTTGGGCTGTGGGGGATGCTGGAGGTGTGTCTCTTAGACTAGGCCTCTCCGGCCAGTCTTCCATGTACTCTGTCACGGAGTCTGAAGAAATCTCCCGTGAGGGCTCATACTCACTCCCCGAGGACTGGGAAGCAGCTCTATCAGCAGCTTTTATCAGCTTTCTTGTCCTTTTAATATTTTCTCGGGCTTGGAGAGTGGGTTTTATCATTTTCTGCTTCCCTCCCCGAGACGATTCTCCTCTACCTGGTTGTTTGGTGACTTTACCTCGTTGTCTCATCATTGTCTGCAAGTACAATTCAATTGAACTTGATAGTAGCAGTTGCAGCAGTTAAGAACAGAGTTGCAGGATCAGGGAAGAAAAATTGCAGAAATGTTGCAGAAGTCACACAGTGCGGACCGTACAAAATCAACCGTGGCCGCACTGGGGTCACCATGGTCTACACAGAGGTGGGGTTCAGACTACCCACTCTCTGTATCTAGGCAGTGCGGACCGCATAAAATGTAGTGCGGACGCAGTGCCTCAGGTTCAGCATTCAGGTATTTCATCAATGTGGTCCGCACAAAATGGTACTGCGGACCGCACAAGGGCACCGCGGACCGCACAAAAACGACCGCGGTCTGCACTGAGTGCCCAGTTGTGGCACTAAATTAGAGTTCCATGTATTTTTTATTTTAAGCCCAAATTTACACCTAATTAGTGTCCCTACAAGTTTTACCCATTGATTGTAACTACCTAAGTCTACATTAATCAAAAATATAACTACCCTAATCTAAACAATTGAAAAACTACGGGAAGCATAGAGAGGGAAGAAAGAAAAAAACAAAAATTAAAAGAAATTAACAAAAATTGAACAATTAAAAGGCAAGTAATGGTACCAGACATGAGATGAAATGAAGAGTGACAAGTCCACACAGTTAATTACGAGCAAAGGAAGGGATGAACAGTATTCTAGGGCTTCTGAGATGCAAAGGTTCGAAAAGTGTAAAAGGTGGGCCTCAAGGACTATTTATAGAAAAAGCCCTGGGGCCAAGCTTACCTACCCCAGTGCGGATCGCACAAAATGGACCGCGGTCCGCACTGTACAAAAAATTGCAAGCTTGAGGAGGCAACACACTGCGGTCCACACAAAATGGACTGCGGGCCACAATGGTCCACCGCGGACCGCACAAAATGTAGTTCGGACGCAGTGGCAAACTTCAGAGAGTTGTATTTTTACTCTTTCCTCAGTGCGGTCCGCATAGAATGGACTGCGGCCGCACTGACAACTTCAGAGGCCTGATCATTTTTTTCCACTATGTCCTGCACTGCATCGACACAATCCTGTAATATCTCACAACCAGTTAGCCCAAAAATCAATCCTACACTACAATGAAAATCAAATAAAAACAAGAAGTAAAACACATGGGTTGCCTCCCAAGAAGCGCCTGATTTAACGTCGCGGAACGACGCATGTTACCATCCAATCATTTGAAATGAACAAGAGCCACCGCATGGCTTCATCAAACTTTCCCAAATAGTGCTTGACCCTATGCCCGTTCACTATAAAAACTTCCCCACTTTTTTTGTTTAAATCAAGAGCAGCAAACGGGGTCACACACACTACTTCAAATGCTCCGCTCCACTTTGACTTTAGCTTTCTGGGGAACAACCTTAGTCGAGAATTGAATAAGAGCATCAAATCTCCCACCTTGAACTCCTTGTCTCGAGTATATTTGTCATGAAGGTATTTCATTTTATCCTTATATAGGGACGAACTAGAGTAGGCATGGAACCTAAATTCGTCAAGTTCATTGAGTTGCTCCACCAGAAGAATAGCAGCTATATCCCAATCAAGATTCAACTTCTCCAAGGCCCACATGGCCTTATGCTCTAACTCCACTGGTAGATGACATGCTTTCCCAAACACCAACCGGTACGGCGACATACCAATTGGAGTCTTGTAAGCAGTTCGGTAAGCCCATAGAGCATCATCCAACTTTTTAGACCAATCGGTTCTATTGGCATTGACGGTTTTGGACAAAATGCTCTTGATCTCCCTGTTGGACACTTCAACCTGGCCACTTGCTTGAGGATGATAAGGTGTAGACACTTTGTGGTTGACACCATAATTGGAAAGCAAGGCGTCAAAAGCTTTATTACAAAAATGCAATCCTCCATCACTAATAATTGCCCGAGGAGTGCCAAACCTTGTGAAAATGCTCTTCTTTAGAAATGTGACCACACTCCTAGCTTCATTGTTGGGCAAGGCCACGACCTCATCCCATTTTGAGACATAATCAACCGTTACAAGAATGTAGGTGTTACCACATGACCTTACAAATGGGCCCATAAAATCGATACCCCATACATCAAAGATATCCACTTCGAGAATGGTGTTTAGAGGCATCTCATCTTTCTTAGAAATACCGCCCGCTCTTTGACATTGATCACACCTTTTTACGAGATCACTTGCATCTTTGAACAAGGTTGGCCAATAAAAACCACAACTCAAAACTTTTAAAGTTGTCCTCGCCCCTCCATGATGGCCACCATAGGGGGAGGAATGACAAGCCTCTAGGATGCTAAATTGCTCCTCCTCAGGTACACACCTCCGGATCACTCCGTCGGTGCAAATATTGAACAAGTATGTCTCGTCCCAATAGAAGTCCAGACTATCCCGTTTGAGCTTCTTCCTTTGGTTAGAAGAGAGCTTACACGGGATGATGCCAGTCACAAGGAAATTAGCAATGTCCGCAAACCATGGCATATCACTCATCGACACAGAAAGTAGCTGCTCATCGGGAAATGCATCATTGATCCCTAGGCATCACACGGCCTTCCTTCCTCCAAGCGGGACAAATGATCCGCTACTTGGTTTTCACTACCTTTCCGGTCCACAATCTCCAAATCAAACTCTTGAAGTAATAAGACCCATCGCATCAGTCTAGCTTTGGAGTCTTTCTTTGTCATCAAGTATCTAAGAGCTGCATGACCGGTGTGCACTATGACTTTGGCTCCCATAAGATATGGCCGAAATTATTCCATTGCGAACACAATAGCCAACAATTCTTTCTCAGTCACCGTGTAGTTCCTTTGAGCTTCATTAATTGTCTTGCTCACATAGTACACCGGATGAAACATTTTGTTCACTCTTTGACCCAAAACTGCCCCAACCGCAACATCACTCGCGTCGCACATGAGCTCGAAAGTCAAGCTCCAATTCGGTGCGGTAATGATCGGGGTGGTGGTCAACTTATGCTTTAGAAGTTCAAAGTATTGCATACATCCCTCATCAAACACGAACTTTGCATCCTTTTCTAGCAACTTACACAAAGGATTCACTACCTTCGAAAAGTCCCTGATAAATCGCCGGTAGAACCCCGCATGTCCAAGAAAACTTCTAACCCCCTTGACAGAAATGGGGGGAGGAAATCTAGAAATCACCTCAATTTTGGCTTTGTCAACCTCAATACCATTCTTTGAAATTTTATGACCCAAAACTATGCCCTCCTCAACCATGAAGTGGCATTTTTCCCAATTTAGCACAAGATTGGTGTCTTCACACCGGGCCAACACTCTATCGAAATTGTTCAAACACTCATCGAATGAATCACCCACAATACTGAAGTCGTCCATGAACACCTCCAAAATATCTTCCACCATCTTGATGAAAATGGCCATCATACACCGTTGGAATGTTGCCGGTGCATTGCACAACCCAAAGGGCATCCGAGAGAAAGCAAAGGTGCCATATGGACAAGTAAAGGTTGTGTTCTCCTGATCCTCGGGAGCTATCAAAATTTGATGTTACCCTGAATAACCATCCAAGAAACAATAGAAGGCACACCCAGCAAGACGATCAAGCATTTGGTCAAGGAAAGGCAATGGGAAGTGATCCTTGCAAGTCACCTTGTTCAGCTTGCGGTAGCCCATGCACACCCTACATCCGGTCACTGTCCGGGTTAGAATAAGTTCATTATTAACATTGGTCACCACGGTCATACCACCTTTCTTCGGCATACATTGCACCGGTGAAGTCCACGAGCTGTCAAAGATAGGATACACCACCCTGGCATCTAACCACTTGATCACCTCTTTTTTCACAACTTCTTGCATTGCCTCGTTCAACCTCCTTTGATGTTCCAAGGAGGGTTTTGAATCATCTTCCAAAATAATCTTGTGCACACAGAATGCGGGGCTTATTCCCCGAATATCACGTAGAGTCCGTACAATTGCCTTTTTTCGCTTTTTGAGCACCGCCAATGTGGCATCTACCTGCATGTTAGTAAGACAAGAGGAAAGAATAAGTGGTAAAGCTGAATTAGAGCCCAAGAATTCATACCTAAGGTGTGGAGGTAATGGCTTCAACTCCAACACTGGGGGTTCCTTCGTTGGAGGGGTCTTTCTATTTTCAAGATCCAAAGAGAGTTTCCTAGGCTCATAAGAATAAGAGCCCATTCCATGTAACGCATTCATGCACTCCACTCGGCCCTCATCATCATTGACATCAAGATTCAACAATACGGCCTCCAAAGGGTCCTCAACATTGATCATATCACTAGTATCATCAATTATCACAGTCGGGACTAGATCCACAAATGAGCACACTTCGGTACAATTGGGCTGCTTCATTGACTTGCACACATGAAAAATGACATTTTCATCACCCACCCTGAAAGTGAGTTCCCCTGCTTCCACATCTACTAGAGCCTTCCCCGTAGCAAGGAAAGGTCTCCCCAATATGATCAGAACTTCATAGTCTACCTCACAATCCAAGATCACAAAATCAGCTGGCAAGATAAATTTGTCCACCCGGACAAGCACATCATCAACTATACACAATGGTCGCTTCATTGATCTATCTGCCATTTGCAATCTCATGGAAGTTGGCCTTGGTGGCCCAATACCCTAAGTCTTAAAAACTGAGTAGGGAATCAAATTGATACTAGCCCCTAGGTCACACAAATATTTAGCAAAGTCTGCACTCCCAATAGTGCAAGGGATTGTGAAAGCACCGGGATCCTCCAACTTCGGAGCCATTGAATGTACTATAGCACTAACTTGGTGGGTCATCTTGATAGTTTCCCAGTCCATGGATCTTCTCTTTGTAACCAAATCTTTCATGAATTTAGCATCACCATGCATTTGCTCCAAAGCCTCCACCAAGGGCACATTTATGGATAGGCTCTTCATCATGTCAATGAACTTTTTAAACTGATTCTCATTTTTCTGCTTGGCTAGCCTTTGAGGATAAGGTGGAGGGTACCTTGGCTTTTGGCACAACCGGCTCCGGCATGTCAATTACGTGTTCCCTAGACGGGTTCACGTCATTTTGCATTTCCACCTCGGCATCTTGAATATCAATCCTCACTTCTTGATTCACATTCTCATCAACCACATTCTCAACCACCAAAGGAACTTCATCTTCTTGCAACTCAACTTCATCACCCAAAACTTGCTTTTGTTTGGAGGCATTCACATCACCGCCTATTCCACTCCTTGTAGTTACCGCGATAACATGATTGTTCCCACCCTTCTGGTTCACTACCGTATCACTCGGTAGAGCACCCTTAGTGCGTGTATTCAAGGACTAAGAGATTTGACCTAGTTGCACCTCCAAATTCCTAATTGAAGTATTGTGAGAAGCCAGTTGCGCATCGGAATTCGTATTCTTTTTCATCATTTGTTCGAACATCATTTCAATTCTACCCATTTCATTGTTGTATGAACTAGGACCTTGGGATGGAAAAGGCGGTGGATTGCTTGGTTGTCAGTACAATAGGGGCCTTTGAAAGCCTTGCCCCTAATTTCCTTGGTTATTGTTCCATCCACCTTGGTTGTTGTTGTTTCCACCCCAAATTGTTGTTGTTGCCCCAGTTTCCTTGATTGTTGCGGTTGTTATTTTGATTTCCCCGATTGTTGTTCCCTTGTTGTTGATTGTTCCAATTATTGTTGCCTTGTTGTTGGTTACCCCAATTGCCCTGGGATTGCCATTGTTGTTGTTGGTTGGAAGAATTGTCTCTTTGGCCTTGATAATTATTCACATATTGCACCTCTTCATTCTACCCATCATAACAATCATCTTGGAATCCACCACAATCATTATCAAATTGATCCGAATTCCCTTGGTTCTGTTGACCTCTCTGCCTTCTATTTTTCACAAGCATGTTAACAACCTCCATAGGATTCACTTGGCGAGGATTCTGAACTTGTTGCAACTGTGCCTTCGCTAATTGGTTCATTGTTGTTGTAAGTTCTGCTATAGCCTGTCCATGGTCATGTAGTTCTTTGTGCAAATGAGTGACCATGGGGTCACCCTGAGGCACATTGGCTCTACTTTGCCAAGCGAAGGATGTGTCAGCCATTTCATCAAGAATCGCACAAGCTTCATCATAAGGCAGCTTCATGAAATTACCCCCCAGCCAATTGATTCACTATGAATTGATTCGTTGTATTGATGCCCCGATAGAAGGTTTGTTGTAGCATTGCCTCTGTCATATCATTGTTAGGGCATTCCTTCACCATAGTTCTATATCTCTCCCAAATCTCATGCAACGGTTTGGTGGGCTCCTGCTTGAAGGCTAAGATCTCATCTCGTAGTGCTGCCATGTGCCCTAGTGAGAAAAATTTGGCAATGAATTTATCCGCCAACTCATCCCAAGTTCTGATGGAATGGTTGGGAAGTAGCTCGAGCCAATCCAATGCTTTCCCTCTAAGTGAGAAAGGGAAAAGCCTTAGCCGAAGTGCATCCTCGGACACATTGGTTTACTTGCTCCCCCAACAGGTATCCACGAATCCCTTGAGATGTTTGTAGGCATTTTGAGTGGGAGCATCCGTGAAGTACCCACGCTGCTCCAACAATATCAGCATCACGTTGGTTATTTGAAAATTGCGCGCCCGGATCCAGGGCGGAACAATTGCACTCGCATAGCCTTGGTTGGGAAGAACTCTAGGAGCCACTCTTGGAGCTGGCGGAGGAGGGTCTGGAATATTGTCATTTGCATTGGCCTGGCAGCCTCTACGTCGTCCTTGAGGTGCAAGAGGCACCTCTTCATCTCCATTGCCATCTACCTTCTCCCCCGCATTCACATTTCCTAGAGGGTCATTAGCATTTAATGCCATTTTTGTACCTGAAGTATTGACACACACAAATTAGTAACAAAGAAGGAAAGAAGAACAAAACACAAATCTATCTAGATAGATAGCCAAAATCGTTAGCTCCCCGGCAACGGCGCCAAAAAGTGATCGCGGCCTACTCCGCACTACTAATTAAGTAGCGAGAGAGGGTCGGAGCAACTTTTACAAGATTTAGGGTCGGGATCGATATCCACAGAGAGCTAGAATTTGGAATCGAGTATCTATCTAGTGTAGAGTTGTGTATGTGTTCCAAATTACACTTCTAATCATTTTTGGGGTTTTTGTTTAACTTCTAATTTTATCAACTACTATGCTAATTTAAACTAGAACAAGCTAAGAGTTATAATGCTACGGGTTGTTCAAATGGTTTAAAAGGCACTAAGGTAGTGACTTCTGCCTAGGTGGTCAATTGACGGGTATTTGAATCTAAGGCACGTTTGACATATTTGGGGAGTATGATATAACCGTTGCACGACTTTACCCACTCTACACCTCTCGGTGGTTCGAGTGATTTTGCCCGAATTGACTTTCTCAAGACCAATTGGGTATGCCAATTTGCACAAGCAACTAGGATTCAAGTCGGGTATTACTCTCTCGAGGTTTAACCTTTTAATTGGGGCTATCAATCTCTTGAGTACGCCCTAATTCCTTGTTGGACCAGTTTCGGAGACTTAGGCTCTCTTTCTCAAGAAGAGCTCAAGTCAACTAAACACAAACTAGTATTTGCAACCACTAATTCAGCAATTAACCATGAAATTGGCCCCAATATCAAACACCCATAGTCAATTTAGCCCTAAACTACAAGACCCATCAATTGCCCACACTAGGGTTGAGCCACAACCCTATCTTATGGGTCTAGCTACTCATATTTAAAGAAGAAAAGCAAGAAATAGATAAAGAACAATTCATATTAACTAATCACTAAGATAAATAACAAGATTCAATGTTGAATTGTAGATGAAATTGCCCAAAATAGCTGAAAATATCGAACCCACGAGCGCAACTCTTAACTGAATCTATCTGCTTAACCTAAAAATGGAAAAGAAGCTATTTATACTAAGCTGATAGTTTTGGACAAAATTACCCCTGCGGGGTTAGTGCGGACCACACAAAATGGACCGCGGTCCGCTCTAGGGCTTTGGACTTAACAAAACTGCTCTCTGAACTTTGGCATCGCGGACCGCAGAGAATGGACTGCGGCCGCGGAGGCTTCTAGTGCAGTCCGCATAAAACGGACCGCGGACCGCATTGGCTTGACATTGGGAAATTGCAGCTCTCTGATTCTCCTCACTGCGGACCGCAGAGAATGGACTGCGGCTGCATTGATCTCAGTGCGGACCGCACAAAATGGTAGTGCGGCCGCAGTGCCTCTTTGCCTGAAAGTCATGCTCTCTGAATCTCCCAGTGCGGACCGCACAGAATGTAGTGCGGCCGCACTGGCCTTGTTTTGCGTGAGCTTTGTCTTGTCTTGGTACTTGTGCAAGTTTCACTCCTTTTGAGCTGAACTTTGACATCTTGTCACTTTGTTGATCAAACCTGCAATCAAGCACAACTTGTGAGCCTTTTGGGACTATTTTGTACAAATTCCTAATCAAAACATAAGCAAGAAGGAGTATAAAAGGTATCAAAATCCCTAGTTATCACCGACCCGATTCGTAAGAGCCACTATCACTAGTCTATATTAAGAGGTCGTACCAACCCAACACATAAGAGCCTACGATCCGCCTCGACAAGCCTCAGGGCCGAGTTACAAACCCAAGAGTTTTTTGCAAAGGCCAGTTCATCTGTTTAATCATTGACAAAAAACGTCAAAACTCAAGAGAAAAAAAGACATACACAAGCAAATAGAGATCCATGAAAGGAGAAAACTGAAGGATTTCGTTACATATACGCATGTATAAAACAATGCAATGCTACTTTTACAAAGTTCTCTAAGAACGCTGTACAAAGAATCAAATAGAAAAAAGCCTAGTCTATTTTCCCCTCGGGGACTGCGGCCCTTTTGGCCTCTTCTCCACTGTCTTCGGCATCAGACAAGAGGAATTTGGCATCATATTCATTCGCCTTGGCCTGCACTATCTCTTCCGAGAGATTAAACCCCTGGCGTGAATCTCTTCAAGAGTTTCCCTCCGGGATTTGCACCGAGCATACTCATTGCTTTTGCTCTCTCGATCGGAAGCATCTCATAACTTTGCTCGAACATCAACAGTGTCTTTTAAATAAGCGGCCACTTTATTGTTGGCCTTAGCCCAAATCCCTTCAAATTTAGCCCGGGCGTCTACGACATCGGCCTTTATCTCCAAAAGGTCGGATTCGAGCCTTGCAATCCCGTTCGTCTGAATCGAGCTATTCTCACTGGCATTCTGGAATTGCACCTCGAGTGCAGAAACCTTGGCCAGAGCATTCTTCTTGGCCACATCATGGGCATCTATCTGAGCTCTTAGCTCGCTACACTCGTGCTTGGCCTGGACGACCTCACCCCAAAGGCATTCCAAATCCTCTGTCTTGCTTTGAAACTAAGGGATCAAAACATTAATCCCTGAGGTTAGAAGAAAAAGCATGCATTCCTCGGAACAAAGGGTACCTGCTTCTCAAGGTGGCTTTCATAGTTCAGGCTCCGGCTCGCTTCATACCGCAGGTATACCAACTCATCTCCACTCTTATCACAAAGAAGCTTGAGGGATTTCTCCCCATCAAAGGCTTTCCTCAACCTGTCTTCACGGCGAAGCACCTCGGACTTGAGCTTGTCAAAGGCCTACAGAAAAGGAGCTCAATAAGAAAGTGGGAGTGCAAAAATTGAAAAACTAATACAATCGGCTAAAACTCACCACAGAACAGAGCCATTGAACCTCCTCAAAGGTCAAAGGCGCATCTTCCGGCCTGGTTTCATCGGCCCCAGCAGAACAGCTCCTAATAGGAACGTGATCATTCGAGACGTCGCTTGAGCCGGGAGGCCCCTGGCCTCAAACACCCCTCGAAGTACCTTCGACGGGAAGAGAAGACGGCAGCAGAGAATCCTTCTCCCTCGAAGTACCTTTGACGGGAAAACGAGATGATGGCAAAGAAGGGACCTTTTTTCCAAGGACGGACGCCTCGGATGTTGCAGGCACGGTCGAAACATCTTCTCTGGGCCTCCAGGAAGGACTTGTCTCGCTATGAGGACCTTCGCCCTTCGAGGGTTCCTTCCATTTGTTACTATTCCTCAGTCCTAAAGCCGACGACCCCTCCTCCTCTCGAGGGAGGACGATCTCACCTCAGGAAATTCACCAATACCTGCAGTGACGAGGTTAGTACATACAGAGTGCCCTCCAAAGAAATCCAATCACACAGCACGTACCGTGGTGTTTTGCCTCCTATATACCCTTGGATAGGTCTCGCCATTTACGCTCGTCATAGGTCGAATGGGCTACCGGCTTCCAAGCCCAATCCGCTAAGTCGGGAACCTCGTATGGCATCCATGGGGCTGCTGCAAAAGAAAAAAAAAGAATTAAAAAAAGAAGAGAAAGCGTCTTTACAGAATCCATCTCCATCATAAGAAAAAAATGACAAAAACACAAGTGTACCACTTACGTGTGACATTCCATTCCTCAGGAAACGGCAGGAACTCTACGGGGATAACATCGACAGTCCTTAGTCGGATAAATCGATTCATCCATCCTCGGTCCCTATTTTCTTCATCATCAACAACGAAGGGTCTGGTAGATCGGCATCGCAAAGCTATCAGGCCCTAGCAATGAAAGGGTCGGTACAATCTAATGAGATGGCTAAGGGTGAACTCGAGCCCGGCTTCTTCCGCAAATAACCTCATCATCAGCACTATCCTCCAGAACGATGGGTGAACCTGTGCTAGGGTAGCCCGATATCTTCGACAGAAGTCAAGCACGACTTTGTCGATAGGACCCAATGTGAAGGGGTATGTGTATACGTGTAAAAACCCCTCTGTGTAGGCCGTAATATTCTCTTTCGGGGAGGGTACTTGCAGTACCACCTTTTATCCCCATCCACAGTCTCTCCTTACTGCCTCGATGTGTTCCTCTCCTATTGATGAAGTAAACCTTGATGCATGGTCCCAATGGCCCTCGACAATAGGAGGCCTCTCTAGTGAAAGGTCCCTCCTCGAGACAAAGCGTCTTGAGATTGGCTCACCAGATGCCGGCGGTGTACCACCGAGTGAGTGGGAAGAAGAAGCGGACCCCTCCTCTTCCTGGTGAACGGATTTAGGTGTGGCAGCCATGGCTATAATAGTACAAGGTAAGGAAAATGAAAACTCAGGCAAAAACTTTGAATTAAAATGATGGAAAGCGGACGCGAAGAAGAAAAACTCTATAAGGGATAGCAGATAAAAAATAGCGTAGTCCTCAGAAAAGAAGGAGATAAACTCATATATAGGGCAAGCGACGACTGTCCGCCTACCCTGCAAGGCCAATTAATTCCAACTAGGCCATTATCACTTTCGGGGAGATGTACCGACGGGGTCACTCGATCATTTTATACGATAAACACTGACGTACAGCGTGCGAAGGATCAAAAACCCACACATCAACCAAACCTCGAGATGCTGCCCTATCTCGAGGATTTTTGTCAAAATGAAAATAGGCTCTAAGGAGCCATCAATGTCATTCTAAACCTCGAGATGGTGCCCAATCTCGAGGATCACTGTCAAAATAAGAGTAGGCTCTAAGGAGCCATCAAAATCATTCTAAGCCTCGAGATGGTGCCTGATCTCGAGGATCTCTGTCAAAACAAAAAATAAGCTCTAAGGAGCTATCCGTACAAGCCTAAACCCGAGGTGGTACCCTATCTCGAGGGTCTCTACTATTACAAGCGCGAATCATTCACCCGATTCTTTGGCCCTCGAGCCACCTGAGCCCGAGCCAGTTCCCACTTGAGAATTACTAGTAAAGCCTTAGGACTGTTTTCGCCTTCAGATCAAGTTAAACGCCCTCTTGATTACTTTAGTCCAGGCTAGGGGCCACCCGAGTCCAGGCGTATCCTCGTCTGGGGTCTGTCAATAATGCCTTAAGGCTTTCTTCACTCTAAGTTCAAATCAAGTTGTTTAGGCCGCCCGAGCTCGAGCTAACTCTCACTCGGGGACTGTCTGTGAAAGTCTTTGGGCTATCTTTATTCTCAGGCGCTTGAGCAATTTCCCCCTCGTGGGATATCAACAGGGCCTAAAAGTCTAAGTTTCGTTCTAACATTCGAAGCCCTATTCCCACTTAATCCGAATTCGGGGGTCCCGGCGGCCTAAGTTTGCATCGATTCAATTCGGGCTCAGTTCGAGGAACGGTAAAGGGTTCCAGGGGATATCATACTAATCAATCAGGAACCGAGTGAATACCTACGTTCGGGCTCAGTATTCGGACCGATCGGCGGAGTCATGTGCTCAAGTTCTTCACAAGCGCAAATAAAGGGAAATTCAGAACAAATCAGAGACAAGTTGAAAAAGCATTTTGTATTAATAAACGATGATTACAAAAACCCACAGAGGGTCCTTACATATGATAACAAAAGCCCACAGAGGGTCATTACATAGAAACAAAGAGGCAAAAAAAATATAACAACTGAAAGTCTAATCTACTCTAGGGGGTACACCCTCGGGGGAAATATCTTCGAGAACCACTTCCTCGGGGGCCTCGTCTCGATCTTTCAAACAGCATTTTTCAAGGATGAAGAAGAAGCAGAAAAAGATGAAGAAGAAGCAGAAAAAGATAAAAAGATGAAGAAGCGGATGGGTGAAAAATTTGGCGAGTATGGGTCTCGCCAGCACTACTATTGGGGAGCCACTTCTTGAGACATTGCACCGGTGTGGGATGCAAGAGTTAGTAGATGGCACCACCTCACTCCATGGAAAGCAGAAGAGTGAAGCGCCAAACCAGGTGGAAGTTAAGAGAGATGAGCAGTAGTTTACGGTCCACATATCCTCTGATACAAAGATAATTTGAGATTCCTCTCTCATTATTTCGGGCCAACAACAACAACAACAACAACAAACTAGTGTGATCCCACTCAGTAGGAGAAAGCTCTGATAAAGAGCCATAACCTAACTGGAGAAGGAACTGCCGTGTGACCTTTCAGCCACGGGCTTTAAACATGGGAAATAGAGTCGGAGAAGGATGAAGAAAAGAAAGGAGTTGATGGCTATTGAAGAATGACCGAATGAGGTTTGATTCAAGAAAGGTTCCATTTATAGGATGGTGGCTGCATAACCGACGGCGTAATCAATGCCATTGGAAAATGTATTGGCAGTCGCAATCAATGCTTTTTTTGGGAGACGGATCGGCGGTGATATTATTACTTTGGGAAAATAAATCGGCGCTACATTGAATGCTTTTAGAAAAAATATGCCGATGGGACGTCCCAGTTATCATACAGGCTTACGTCATAAGAATGACGCCATCGCTAGAGGCTCGGGGAGAATCAAAATCGTTTGTTACCATTTTAATCTAAGAAACGCGGGGACTATCTGTATACGGTAAAAATCAGTGGTCCGATTTTACAATCATTAAGGCACTTCGTAAAGACCGCCCCTAGAAGGCTCGAAGTTCAGCTCGGGGTTCAACCCCGAGGGTTCTCAATGATCGAGAGGTAGTGCAAACCAGCGGCTACGGCGGACTGATGTGAAGTTCCCAAGGCACGTGACTAGAGCTGACCAAGTCTATTAGGCTAGTTCAAGCCCGTACCATGGCATTTAATGGTTGTACCAGCCCCATAACTTTGCGATAAATATATATATACTATGTTGGGATTCCCCCTCATATATAAAGGGGACTCTTGTCATTTTGTAACACACAATATATAAGATACAACACACAACATAGAATACAAGAACATTCTCTGCTCTCTAACTTAAATACATTCTCCCTTGGTTCTATTATTTATATTTATTGTGTCCTATTGATTGTTCTTTATTTATTACTCATTATTGATCATAAAGTGCCTTCATCAAAGCTCTCAAAGCTGTTATTCCTTTATCGGTTGTCCGTAACATAGTACCGAGCTCGACCCCGAGGCCCCGTATAACCAGACTCGAGGCCCCGATTCTCAGCCACTCGATTTGCTTAAACATACCATTTTTGAGTTCTTATTTTATCTTCTAATCTCACACTTCGCATCTATTGCATAAAAACTAGCATTAAAACAGATCACGTATTTTTAGAACCATAAAATCAAATCTAATTGTAATTACCATTTTCAAGGTAAATAGTATAATTACATAAAAATTCAACAAAATATAAAATAAATAATAATGTACATAGAACTGATCATCTTTAAAAGTTAATCAGAATCAACAATTGGTTGAAAACCTAATCAAAATCGTCGAATATAGAAGAAAACTACTAGGTCTTTGAAAAAAAATAATGGTAAACTACCTTGAAAGCATAAAAAAACTTGAAAGAAAAGAAAAGCGAAAAAAGAACTTATATTCAAAAGCATCGAACCAAAGCAAGTGTAATAAACTCAATGAAATGAATTTTGAAACAAAGAGAATTGCGGAAATCAAGGGGAATTTTATTAGATCAATCAAGGATTACAATTTGTAGGAATTGTATCTCTAACTACTCTAATATCTCCAATGGAGTTTATTCTAATGTCTCCAATGATCCCTGTAGAAGAAGAAGAAAGAAGAAATGGGTTAGAAGGTAGAGAGAGAGAGACGAGAGAGAGTAGAAGTTATAGAGAGAGAAAGAATTTAGGAATTACCGGTATTTGCTTGTTTGTTTCCGCTGTTAATTCTGTTACTAATAGGAAAGTCTAGAATATTCTTTATTAGATCTCCTCCCTTGATTATTAATAGAGCTTGTTATCTGGTCGTCCATTATAAGTGTGTATGAACGCTCCAGATGTGGCCACGTCGCCTACATCACTTACTCATACCCTAATCCATATTCATTTCATTCCTCTTCTTATTTCTTCCGCCGACAATCCTAGTTCATTACAATACCCCTCCGATGAAGAAAGACCTTGTCCTCAAGGTCTGAGTGAAGCCACGAAGTCAGGGAATCGCCCTTTAATGTAGCCCCAATCTTCCCAAGTCGCCTCTTCTTCCCCCAAATTTGTCCATTGCACCAGTACCTTCACCCCCACTGCATTATTGACCTTAACCATTCGTCTCTGCAAAATAGCTAATGGTTGAACCAACACTTGGCCCTCTTCGTCATAGATTGGAGGTTGCTGCTGTGGGAAAATCGATGGTCCAACATGCTTCTTGAGCTGGGACACATGAAAGACCGGGTGGATTTGAGATCCCTGTGGAAGCTTGAGCCGGTAAGCCACTGCTCCTGTTTTTTCAGTAACTTTGTATGGTCCATAATACTTAGCACTTAACTTCAAATTTCTTCTCACTGCTATTGATGTTTGTCTGTATGGTTGAAGTTTAAGATAGACTAGATCTCCCACTTCCAAATTCCTGTCTGACCTGTGTCTGTCAGCATAAAACTTCATACGAGCCTGGGCTTGATTCAGATTCTCCTTCAAATTCTGAAGCATTTGTTGTCTCTGAGCTATAAGTGACCCTGCTTATGTGTTTGTAGAATAGGGTAGGGACCCCAATAGAACCTGCATAGGTGGAAAGCCATACAAGGCTTGAAAAGGGGTAGATTTAAGTGAGTTGTGATAATTGGTGTTATACCACCACTCCGCTAGAGGTAGCCATTTCACCCATTGTTTAGGCTTAGTGAATACCATAGATCTCAAATAGGCCTCCAAGCATCTATTTATCTTTTCCGTTTGACCATCAGATTGGGGATGATAGGAAGTAGTCATATTTAGCTTAGTTCCCATAGTTTTGAAGAGTTGTTGCCATGGCATTTCTGGAATAGGTAGTGGTTGTAATAGACCTGGAGAAAGCACATTCTCTGTTTTCATCCTCTGGCAGACATCACATTCTGAGACCTTCCTTATTATCTCAGCCTTCATATTGGGCCAATAGAAGACTCCTTTAATCCTTCTATAAGTGCCCAGTTGACCTGCATGGCCACCCAAGGGTGACTGATGTAACACCTCAAAAATATTATTTCTAAGGTGAACTCCCCTTCCTATGTATATTCTCTGCTTATACCTTATAATTCCTTGCTGTAAGGTATAGTGTGGTTTGCTGTTAGGGGCTGTTGTCAACTCAATAGACAATTGTGCCACTATAGGATCATCCTGGTAACTTTGGATAATTTCTTGCATCCAAGTAGGCTCAGTAACAGTGATGGCAGATATGCTGGAATCCTCTATCTCCCTTCTAGATAATGCATCAGCTACCCTGTTCTCTGTTCCTTTTTTGTATTTTACTTCATAGTCCAATGTTAGAAACTTAGTTAAGCCTTTTTGTTGAAGGTCAGTAGTTACTTTCTGCTCCAGTAGGTATTTCAAGCTGTGATGATCAGTTCTGATGATAAAGTGTCCCCCTTGTAAGTAGTGCCTCCATCTGTCAACTGCTGCTAGTACTGCCATATACTCCTTATCATAAGTAGATAACCCCCAATGTCTAGGGGCTAAAGCCTTGCTGAAAAATGCTAAGGGTCTCCCTTCCTGCATTAATACAGCCCCCATACCCTTTGAACAAGCATCAGTTTCTACCACAAATGTCTTTGTAAAGTCTGCCAATGCTATAACAGGTGCAGTGGTCATGGCCTGTTTGAGGTTGTTGAAGGCTGTTTCTGCTTCTTGCCCCCACTGAAAGGAATTCTTTTTGAGTAGGTTAGTTAGGGGTTTACTGATTACTCCATAGGATTGCACAAATCTTCTGTAGTACCCTGTTAAACCCAAAAATCCCCTTAATGCCTTAATTGACTTAGGAACAGGCCAGTTTACCATGGCTTTTATCTTTGAGGGGTCAGTAGTGACTCATTTCCCAGTGATGATATGGCCTAAATACTCCACTTTGTTCTGCCCAAAAGAACATTTAGATCTCTTGGCATACAACTGCTCCCTTCTTAAAACCTCTAACACCCTAGTTAGGTGTTCCTTATGTTCCTAAATAGTAGAACTGTATACTAGGATATCATCAAAGAAAACTAATACAAACTGTCTAGAGTAATCCTTGAACACATGATTCATAAGGCTTTGAAAAGTGGCAGGAGCATTAGTTAACCCAAATGGCATTACCTTGAACTCATAGTGACCCAAATGTGTTCTAAAAGCTGTTTTGTGGATGTCTTCCTCATTCATCCTAATCTGATGATAACCTGCTCTCAGGTCTATCTTAGAAAACACATAGGACCCACTTAGTTCATCTAGTAAATCATCTACCAATGGAATTGGAAACTTATCTTTCACAGTCATCTTATTAAGTTCCCTATAATCAATACAGAACCTCCAACTACCATCCTTCCTTTTTACCAAAAGTACAGGTGATGAAAATGGGGAATGACTAGGCTGTATAATGCCATTAGATAACATGTCTTTAACTTGTTTCTCTATCTCATTTTTTTGGAAATAGTTGTACCTGTAAGGCCTGATACTGACTGGAGTTGATGCTGGTTTCAGGGGTATGAAATGATCATGCTGTCTTTTTGCAGGTAAGGAGGTTGGCTCTACAAACACATCATTGTATAGCTGCAGCACTCCTGAAAGTTCTGAAGGTAACTCCTCCTATTTTTCCACTTCTGTTGTTGTTACTGTAAATAAATGTCCCCAAAACACCTTTCCCTTTTTGAACAAATGTTTGATGCTTCCACTAGACATACTCTGAAAAATGGCTTGGTTGTACATACCCTTGAGTTCCACCCTTTTGCCCTTATGTGACACCACAGCTCTATATGCCACAAAGTCCAATAGAACAGGATTATGAGCCTTCATCCAGTCACCCCCTAGTATCAAATCACAACCCCCTAACTGAATCAATCTTACTGAGTCCTCAAATTCTATTCCTTGTATCTTCCATTTGAACATAGGGCAGGAATAAAGACTCATAAATTGATTTCCATTGGCCACAATGACTCTCATAGGTCTAGCTTCCTTCAATATATATCCAATCTGTCTAGCGGTCTCCATATCCAATAAACTCTAGGTACTTCCTGAGTCTAGTAATATAGTCAGTATCTTCTTTTTAGCTGTACCATTCAAAGTAATGGTATTTGGGACCTGTGTTCCAGATAAAGCATTGAGGCTAACAACCTCCTCCACCAATTCCAACTCTTGTGAATTTTCAATGAACTCCAATTCTTGAGGTAGGTCAGTTGTTTGATCTACCTCTCTTATTTCCTCTTCAGCTGTCATTGCATTGAGTTGCTTATTCTTACATTGGTGGCCAAGAGCCCACTTATCTCCACATTTGTAACACAAATTATGGTTCCTTTTCACTCCAGCATTTGATGTGTTACTCTGCCCCTCTCTAGACCAATTCCCTTGGGATTTAGTTACTACAGCATTAGAATTCTGCACTGGTCCCTTGTTCCAAGTTACGCTGCTCTTCCTCATTTGTGCCTCAATAACCTTCTCTTGAAACCTAGCCTTCTCCACAGCTTGACTCGGTGTATAAGGGTTGATCATTTTTACAGTGTTCCTAATTTCTTCTTTATGTCCTTCCACAAAGAATTCTAAGAAAAATTCTTCTGGAATAGTAGGTCTCCTGATTAACACCCAAGTCTTAAGTTCTTCAAACTTTTCTAGGTATTCATTAACTGTACCCTTTTGTTCTAATTTTTTGAATTCGCCAATTAAATTGAACTTACTATTATCAGCTTCAACAAATCTCCTACAGATCTCCTCATAGAAGTCCTTCCAAGAGATGGATCCATGACTCACCTGATAGGAGAATAACCAAGCTTCAGCTTTACCCACCAGATGAAGCACTGCGGCTTCCAGCTTTTGTTGAGGATCTAACACTTGATTGTATTGAAAGTATCGTTCACATCTTCTCAGCCATGAACAAGGATCAGACCCAACTCCATCAAAGTAAGGGAATTCGAACCTGTGACTGAAATGCCCTCTCTCATGTGAAGGTTCTACTGCATCTCCATACCTGCTCCTAGCTCCAGAGTTGTCCAACTGTAATCCTTCTCGAGGACCACTGCCTAGAATCCCATCATGATTTGGAATAAGCTTCTCCATCAGAAGATCCAACTTGCTGCTCAGATCTTCAAACTTCTGATTTGTTGAGGCCATGTGCTCCTGTAGTTCATTCTCTACTCTTTTAATGTTTTCTTCTCTACTCTTTTAATGTTTTCTTCAGTAGTTTTCGATCTAGTTTCTGTAATTATCATTGTTTTAGGGCCAAGAAAGTGCTCTGATACCAATTGTAATAAACTCAATGAAATGATTTGGAAACAAAGAGAATTGCGGAAATCAAGGGGAATTTTATTAGATCAATCAAGGATTACAATTTGTAGGAATTGTATCTCTAACTACTCTAATATCTCCAATGGAGTTTATTCTAATGTCTCCAATGATCCCTGTAGAAGAAGAAGAAAGAAGAAATGGGTTAGAAGGTAGAGAGAGAGACGAGAGAGAGTAGAAGTTATAGAGAGAGAAAGAATTTAGGAATTACCGGTATTTGCTTGTTTGTTACCGCTGTTAGTTCTGTTACTAATAGGAAAGTCTAGAATATTCCTTATTAGATCTCCTCCCTTGATTATTAATAGAGCTTGTTATCTGGCCGTCCATCATAAGTGTGTATGAACGCTCCAGATGTTGCCATGTCGCCTACATCACTTACTCATACCCTAATCCATATTCATTTCATTCCTCTTCTTATTTCTTCCGCCGACAATCCTAGTTCATTACAGCAAGTGATGGAGAATGATGCATGTTTGCTTTGTAATTTGCAAACTGATTATTTTTTCTTTTATCCGGTAGAAGATGAAAAGAAAGAATAACAACTACAGCTAATAATAAAGAATCTTTTGACTTTTAAGTTTTCTAACATTTTAGATCTAATAGCAGGCTGTATTTTGTATATTTGGTATTAAATTAAGAAATGTTATAGCAAATTTAATTTTAATTTGGTGAAGTTGTCTAGGCTTATTCTCCCAATTAAAAACTCATCTGACACCTCAGCGTATGCCTAGAATAATAGAGATTATGTCTTGCAGCCCCCCAATTTTTCCAAGTGCATTTCTATTTCGCTCTGTCTCAGATTCGGCTCATACACCTTTTAAATCATTTGATTTATAAAACTGTGAACAATGTTTAACAAGGTAGTGCTTACATAATTTGTAGCACCAAGACGAGTGTGCGACTCATTGGAAGTCACGATATTATGTTGAAAGAATTACAAGAAAATACACATGACTTCATCCCATAACAAAAAATGAAGAGTAGAAGTCCATCATTGAAGACCATTCAAAGTTTTGCTTTCGAAAATGGGTTTTTGGGTTTGTTAGTTGTTTGGATTGGGTGTTGTTCCAATTGATTGAAAATATCAAAAGGAGTTCAAAAATTAAATTTGAAGTGATTTGGAGTAGATTTGAGCAAGATTTGAGTTAAATTTCAGAAAAGGCGCAAGGAAGAAGACGAATTTGATTTTTTGTATAATTATGTATAATAGTGTATATGAGTGTATAAACACATCTTATACACTATTATACACTTTTATACACCTTTATACAAGCGTCTGTAGACGAAGTTCTTTCACGATTTTCAGTTGCAATTCTTGTTCAAAACAAGTCCAAATCTCCTTTAAATGACTTCAAATTTTATATACAACCTCATTATACTATTTCTAACAAGTCTAAATAACACCCACTCCAAATTTCTCACAAAACCAAATTCGAAATTTAAACCCACATATTTAAGCTTGTTAAAAATCTAATTTTCACCACCCAAATGTATTTGGTTTGTTGAACTAATATTTGAGTCACAGTTATTGATTCGAAAATTAACTTAAAAGCTTGAGGAATCTTTTTTTAAAATTAAGTAGTAATTTTGAGAACCTATTGGAGATGGATGTTGAATGTTAGCTTATTATTTTTGGGCTAGTTGGTCGTAAATTGAAATATGGGCTATAAAATTGAAAAGTAAGGAGCCCAGTTGTTCTTATGTGAAATTTTTGGGGCATTTGCATCTATACCCGCCTTTTGTGTCACGTTTTAACTTGTGCCCGCTTTGCAAAAAATATTGCAAGCGTACTCGTTTTTTCGCATAACTTCAGCATACGGGGCTGAAGTAGCAAAGGCAATCACGCAAAACTTCAGCATTCTAGTAGTCGGGCCTGAAGTACAGCTCTAGAGCTGAAGTTTTGTTTTGTAACTGGCGAACTTCAGCTCTAGAGCTGAAGTTTTTGTTTGTAACTAGCGAGCTACAGCTCTAGAGCTGAAGTTTTTGTTTTGTAATTGGCAAACTTTAGCTCTAGAGCTGAAGTTTTTGTTTTTGTAACTGGCGAACTTCAGCTCTAGAGGTGAAGTTTTTGTTTTGTAATTGGCGAACTTGAAGTTTTTATTTTGTAACTGTCGAACTTCAGATCTAGAGCTGAAGTTATTTAGTTCATTTGTAATATGCACTAATACCCAACAAAAAATATTATAGTGTGTTGCAGTCCAAACACAAAAATGCATTATATGAAACACAAGAAGAAGAAGAAGAAGAAGACGAAAACGAG
This sequence comes from Nicotiana attenuata, assembly GCF_001879085.1. Taxonomy (NCBI): domain Eukaryota; kingdom Viridiplantae; phylum Streptophyta; class Magnoliopsida; order Solanales; family Solanaceae; genus Nicotiana; species Nicotiana attenuata. The sequence goes on from NW_017670794.1 coordinate 437,557, forward strand.
GGAGGAGAAGGAGGAGGAGAAAGGGGGCTGAAGTTATTTAAAAAGTGGGTACAAGTTAAAAGTTTTTTAAGAAAATGGGTATAGTTAAATGGGGGAGATCAAATAAGGCGCCCCGTGCAATTTTTACGAAATTTTCCCTACTATGTTCTATATACTGAAGGCTCAGGCACTACCCGAACCCTGTATTATATAACAAAAATAAGGTGTTAGTGTAGATATAGGGAAAGTCAATTTTGTCCCGCATCAGCGCTAGAAGCCTTATTAAACGCTTTACAAGCCCATGCCTTCCATGAATCTTTGATTGCGAATACATACGAAGGTGAATGCGTTCAAATTGGATATCAAATACTTGGACATGTCTCTTCGGAAAAAGAAGCGTCTCTTCCAAAAGGTTTAATTTTTTCTCTATAAATGACTTATGAACTTATCGTATTTTCCCCAATCAGTATACAGGAATCATCTTCTTTAGGACTTTCTTAATTTGCAATATCTTCTTTAAGCCTTTCTCAATTTATTTTTAGAATTTAATCTTTTTAATAATGAATACTTTGACTCAATGAATGCTGGGACAATCCATAACTATTACCTGGGATATAATGCCCCCAAAAAATAATTCGCTAAGCATTATGTCCCTCCTTAGGCTTTAGTTGAAACAAGGGCACTTAGAAAGTTTGAAAGTGTATAATATATAAATTATATGTTTGGAAGGTGGTACAAATATTTAGAAGAGGTGATAGATGGTATAGAACAAAATAAAAATAGTTACAAGAAGAAAGTGAACATAGCCACACATGCCTTTAATTCAAATGATCATATCTCCTAAAGCATAATTAATTGAGTTGCGCGCCACATATCAAATGAAATAACTTTAAGTCTAATTTCTTGAACTTCAACCGTTTGAAATATTGATATTTTAAACAAAAGTAATGATCTTTTTACTGAAAAGCCTTACCCTTCGGCCAGCAAAGAACAATCGCAAAGAAGCATACAACCGGCAGAGAGAGAGGTGCAGACATCTCCGAGACCATTTTTTATGTCCCATCTAAGGAAGCATCAGAGGACAACTCTGCCTCTGTACAAGAGCAGTCGGCTGTCCATTCAAGGCCTCCAGGGAGGTACGAACTCAGGGACGAGTCATCCTCATCTCATAGAACTTCCGAGGGTTTGGAAAGTGCTAGTCAGGCTTCTGAGCCTTCCACTACACCTATCCCTGAGGCACCCAATACATCAGTTCAGGACATCCCCGATGATGGCAGAGGGGGAGATGCTACAGTTGCCGGCCTTGAAAGATCGAAGAAAAAAGAGGTTTTGGGAGGATCGGTTTGTCAGCTTAGCAGCCTTCTCCAACTTCTGTGAATGGTGGCCAGTGAGATCGCTCACTCTTGATCGATAGTTTCAGTTGACGGACATGGAGAAGTGTAACCCAGCAATGCTGATACAATTCAAGAAACACAAAGGTTGGATGTGGTTTACCCAGAGCATGGTGGATGCTAAGGAGTACATTGTCCGGGAATTCTACGCCAATGTGGTGCATATCAAAAGGGGGACAAAGGTGACGAAAGTCAGAAATCTCAAGGTGCAATTTGATCAGCACACATTGAGCACGTACTTGGGACTTGATGATGGCGATCCCACAGAGTACATAGAGAAGTATGCATTTGGGGAGGCAACTCGTCCTTGGTTAGCGGAGATTCTAGCAGCTCCTGGGCCACCACCACCATGGATCACAACATGGGTTCCTATTCAGAGGAACACTCTGAACTTTGAGGCGAAAGGATGGCAAACCTTTGTTTGTAGCGGACTAGACCCGTTCCAGAACAAAACCTATCTTCCGGTTCCTCGGGAAGTTCTAGTTGCTTCTATCATGGCCGGGTACCCGATCAATGTGGGTGCCGTGATGTCGGCCAATATCTCTGTGATCGCTAGGCAAGCTGACTTATCCTACCCATATCCCAACACTATTACAAAGTATCTCACGAATATGGGGGTAGAGCCGAGGGATTATGATACGAAGGTGCGACCGAAGAATCCTTTCACACGATACTCTCTAATGGATGCTAAGAACCCAAAGAAGAAGGTTCAACATCCTACCGCTGCAGGCTAGTCTGATGAGCCAGCTATGGTAGTTGCGGAGGCAATTGATGGCCCATCCACTTCGGCCGAGCCTTCCTCCAGTGCCACAGCTATGCCTCCACCACCATCATCAGTTCCCACTTCATTTCCTGTCACAGGTTCCACCTCGATTTTAAAATCGGTGCCCATGCCTACTGCTCAACTTTCTGCGTTGCGAGTCTCCTAGACATTGGTGAGCCACAACAACTAGATGCAGACAGCCACAGCAAACTTGTCTGACATATCCAATATTGTTGTAGCACAGTCTTCTGTTCAGGCACCTCAGCTTCCCCCGTCAGCTGAAAAACATTGAAAAAGCTCCTGGAAAACTAGAACACTATCATGGAGACCTTGGTACAACATGGGTCAGTGATCGAAGAGCTTGGTAAAGAAGTAAATAAAATGGGAAAGTCCCAGGCTAGTAAGAAATTAGTGGACAAGCTCCAGAGACAGGCGACCAAGCTTGTTGCAGCCGGAGATCTCCCTTTTCACTAGCTCGGGTACTTTTCTATGTTCGTTCGAGGACAAACGGTTATTTTAGAGGTGGAGAATGTGAGGACCCAAAAGGTCATCTCGTATTTTAAAAATCAATTCGGGATTTCGAGGCCTTCAAAATCCTATTTTCTTTCTCCTTGATTTGCGTGCGCAACCGGGGCGCATTTTCGGAAAGCCTTTATATGAAAATTTGTGAAAAGATTAAGTTTTGCCTATAAAATTAATTTAAGTTGACTTCAGTCAATATTTTGAGTAAACAGATCTGGACCCGTATTTTGACGGTCCCGGAGGGTCCGTAGTAAAATATGGGACTTTGGTGTATGCCCGGAATTGAATTCCGAGGTCCCTAGACCGAGAAATGAATTTTTGAAGAAAGTTGTTAAACTGAGAAAATAATGGTTTCTAGAAATTGAATAATATTTGGTCTTGTTGGTATCGGGCCTGTATTTTGGTTCCGGAGCCCGGTACATGTTTGATATGATATTTAAATCATGTCTCTGAAATTTGGTGAAAAATAGAGTTTATTTGTCCGGATTCGGACCTTTGGTTGAAAAGTTAGAAGTTTTAAAACTTTCTTGAAAACTCGTGCAATTTGGTGCTAAATTCATAGTTCTAAGTGTTATTTTGACGATTTGATCACGCGAGCAAGTTCGTATGATGTTTTATGACTTTTGTGCATGTTTGATTTGGAACTCCGAGGGCTCGGGTGAGTTTTGGATAGGCTACGGAGTGATTTAGACTTAAGGAAAAATTGTTGGTATGCTTGAGGTCTGCAGACTTTGCATTTGTGAAGTCTGGCTCGCAAATGCGAGCATCGCATTTGCGAAGAAGCTTCGCATTTGCGATCAGTAGAGCTAGGAGGGGACTTTCGCAATTGCAAAGCTCAGCATCGCACTTGCGAACAAGTGTTCGCATTTGCGATAGTAGCCGGTCCTGGACATTCTTCGCATTTGCGATAGAATGTTCACATTTGCGAACCCCTGATCGCAAATGCGATGTCTGAAACTATTCAAAAACGATTTTGAACGGGATTTTTTATTTATTCTCCCATCTTTCAAAACCTAAACCTCAAGAGGCAATTTTTCAAAGACCATTTTTTCAACAAAACATAGGTAAATGATTCTTAACTCATTTCTTTCAATCTAGTTCATATTTTTATAAGATTTCATCTTAGAATATAAGGTTTTTCATGGTGGAATTGGGTGTTTTTGGGTAGAACTTAGGAATCTCAAAATTTGGGGATTTAAACCTCAAATTGAGGTCAGATTCCAAACCAATTGTATATCCAGGCTCGGGGGTGAATAGATAATCGGATTTTGGTCCGAACTTCGAGTTTTGACCAAGCAGGCCAGGGGTCGATTTTTGACTCTTTGGGAAAAATATTGGAAAACTTGTAATTATGCATTGGAATTGATTTCTTTAGCGATAATTGATATTATTAAGTTAATTATGACTAGATACGAGTGGATTGGAGGTGGAACCGAGAGGTAAAGTGGTAATCAAGGCTTGATTTTGTCCGTAGAATCGTGGTAAGTGTTGTGTATACCATTAGCTTGAGGGATTAGGTATTGTTGCCTTATTTGCTACATGTTTAGTTCTTGAGTACCACGTATGACAAGTATCTATACGTTGTCGTCGGGTCATAGCATGCGAGTGAGTCTTATACTTGTGACTGTTGTGTTTCTTTATACGTATTGTTCATGCTTAAACTGGTTATTCTTCATGTTAAACAAGTATTATTATGTTTTTCCTGGTATTGGATATTTGTTGAGTATTGACTCAAGTTGAGATTTATATTGTGAAGTTAAATGCTGAAACGAGGTTGTTTATTGATGATTCCCTTGTTGAGTTGTTATTGTTTCTGTTGTTTGGGTGAGGAAGAGTGTAAAGCACGAAGGGTAATGCCGTGCAATGTTTGTAAATGGGTGATAAAGCACGAAGGGTGATGCCGTGTCGTATTCTGTGAGTGATAATGCACGAAGGGTGATGTCATGCCGCATTCTTATATTGATAATGCACGAAGAGTGATGTTGTGCCATGTTATGAGGGAGATAATGCACGAAGGGTGATGCCGTGTCGTATTCTGTGAGTGATAATGCACGAAGGGTGATGTCACGCCGCATTCTTATATTGATAATGCACGAAGAGTGATGTTGTGCCATGTTATGAGGGAGATAATGCACGAAGGGTGATGCCGCGCCGTTGCTGTTGTTTCTTATGGTAAGGACGAGAGTAAGAGCACGAAGGGTGATGTCGTGCACATGTTGCTATGTTATTATTTCCGCTGGTTCAAAGCATCATATTTACTTTGTTTCTGTATTGTACTATTTTCAGAATTTAACATTCCCTCAGCATGTTTCCCCCCTTCCTGTTATTACTTGTTCAATTTCCGTTATTATTATTTCTCGTATATCATTTAACTGCACAGGTTCATGTTATTTGTTGTGTCCTAGCCTCGTCACTACTTCGCCGAGGTTAGGCTTGGCACTTACCAGTACATGGGGTCGGTTGTACTGATACTGCACTCTGCACTTTCTATGCAGATTTCGATGTCGGACCTCGTTGATTAGAGTTGGGTTGCTGCCTTCAGTCCATCAGGAGACCCAAGGTAGATCTGCCGGCGTTCGCAGGCCTGGAGTCCCCTTCCCTCTATCTTAGTTTTCCTGTTTTCTTTCATTTCGAGAACAGATGTATTTCTTTTAAACTAGTATTGTAGAAAATTCTTAGAAGTTCGTGGATTGTGACACCAGATCTTTTGGGTAGTCGTGTATTAGTGTTTTAAACTATTGTAAAATTTTCGCACTTCTTATATGTTTAGTTTAAATTATTATTATTAATTACTATTTTGGTTAGTGATTAGCGTTTTAGAACTGTATCTGTTGGCTTGCCTAGCACTTTAAAAGTTAGGCGTCATCACGATCCCGACGGTGGGAAACCCGGATCGTGACACTCTGATTTCTCTTTCAATAGATTTCGATTTAAATTAGCTAGTGCTTTACGAAACCAACTTCAATTACGACATGTCTTCACTAAATTGACAATGAATAAATTAAATAACATCAGATGGAAACGATACATTTCTTATCCTATTTAAAGTTGTACGCAGCAAAATACGGGAGCACATACTTTTAGCAATGGAAATACCTGGGCCTGGCATGAATTAGGAGTCCGAAACTTAAATAGTGCCTTTTTGGCATAAAATATCTTTTTACTATTAAAAAAAAAGTTACATAACTACATAATTCGCAGTATAATACTGCAAATCACTTTAACGGAAAGTTATCCGTTAAAGTGATTCGCAGTAATATACTGCGAATTATTAAAAAAATAATTTTTTTTTTGAAAAACTCAGTATAATACTGCGATCAAGCAATTCGCAGTATTATACTGCGATTCGCTTTTAAATTTGGGCCCACCATAATGACAGTTCAGCAGGACTGCAGAGAATATTTATTTTTTAGTGTAAAACGTATTATAGTACTGCGTTTCACACCAATTGTTTGGCCCACCAATAAGTGCTCTGCGGATAACTGACATAACAATAATTCAAATAGATAAAATGTGGTATTGTACCGCGTTTTATATATAAAAATTCTGCACTCCAAGCTCGGACTTGCCTTATTTAAAGGCGTTTGAATTTTATGAAAATTCATTCAAAACTTTCCTTCAAACTTCCGTTCATACTTCTCTCTTCTTCTTATCAATCATTTTTTTATAATGTCCGAAGAGCCAAAAATAAGGGTTTCATTATATTGGGGGAGGGGGGGGGAGTGAAGTTGTGCTGGAGAATAACTTTGTGAGGTATAGCTCACCTCCACAGTGTCATGTTAAATTGCCGCTTACAATGGAGTACGATAAATTGGTATCGTTGTTACGTAAAAAAAATGAGTGTGAGGAAATGTTCGGTGAACCTTAAAGTAACCGGTAGATTTCCGTATTCAGTGACTCCGCAGGGATTTGCTTATTATTCTGAGTTTAACATCGAAGATGATGAAACTCTTAGAGATTTTTTGCGGATTCTGGATGAATACAGGGAATTTATTGTAATAAAATTGTTGGAAATGTACGTCAAGGTTGAAGACGTTTCCAATAATGAGGGCGTGCATAGTAGGGATAACCCCCAGTCATCGGGTGGTTATTCTGGAGCAGTTTTTGCGGGACAGATTGCTGATGAAAGAGCTTTCCTTGATTTAAACTTGTCACCACCGGCGAATGAGCAGCCACAAAATAATTTTTCGACTTTATATAATCCACAAGACGACTGGTAAACTTCAATTTTTCTATGCTTTAGCGATGTTTATTTTATGTTTTAATTGGTGTGTATTAACACTCATATTTTTCATAGGGGGTACCGTCCGGATATGAATTTTACAAGTTATGACCCCGCCCCTAGTTGGAATATGCGTAGTTCTGGCGTATTGGACCACGGTGGTCCATCCGGGAGTCATCACCAACAAGAAAACATCCATCATGAAACGTCAAGACAGTACGACTTGTAAGTAAAGTGATATAGCTATATGTAAGGTATTTATCTAGTTGGGTAGCTTATCATTTTGTTCTTTTTGTGCAGTGAAAACGAGCATATTGATGCTCCTGACCTCACATAGTTGGCCATAGACAACGTATTGACTCGTGATTTGGCAGATGTACAGAGTCAGGAAGATGATAGTGATTATGACAACAATGTGGATGAGTTTGGAGATGACACATCCTTCCATGATGAGGGTGATGATGAGGAGGAAGTAAATGTTGAACCTGAGCTGACGAGGGAGCATGTTCCTCCACCTCCCTCTAGACCAAGAGTGTACGAGTCCCACGTGCCATTTCATGAGCGGAATATTCCCTACCTTGATAATTTTCCAAGTATGCCGGACGTGGATGCCCTCACAAGGGATGATGACGAAATTTGGTCAGGGATGTGGGATGAGTCTAGACCAGCGGTGCTGACAAAGGGCATGTATTTCCCCGATAAAGCTCGCCTAATCAGGGCTGTAAAAGTCTACAGCGTAAGAGAGTTTCGTGAGATGACAGTAAGCGAGTCAACTACGGAGGTATTTAAGGCTGTATGTCGTAGATACTTTATGGGTTGTCACTGGATGTTGCGTGCCAGCAAGAAGAAATCAGGGTTGTGAAAAGTGGGTAAATTTATTAGCACCCACGGTGTGAAATGGACACATTCAATGAGAATCACTTCAACTTGGATGTAGACTTGATTTCTCTTGTCTTGATTCAATATTTAGAAGTGTCCATTAGGTTCAAGATTAAAGAGTGTATTACAGCCATCCACCAGGAGTATGGTTGTACTATAACCAAAAGAAAGGCATATTTCGGTCGCAAACGTGCCTTTGAACTTATTTATGGCGACTGGGATAAGTCTTTTTCATCTCTGCCCAGGTACATGGCTGCACTGCAACACTTTAACCCCGGGACTGTTGTTGAATGGAGGCGTGAGCGGAGTCCAGACAGACCCGAATATATTTTCAACTATGTGTTCTGGTCATTTAAACCAGCAATTGATGGTTTTGTGCATTGTCGTCCTGTAATTTCCATAGACGGTACTCACGTCTATGGAAAGTATGATATTAAGCTTTTAATTGCAGTTGCAGTAGATGCCAACGGACAAATATTTCCACTAGCCTTTGCCATTTGTGCCAACGAAAGCGAAGAGACGTGGACGCTTTTTTTGAACCACTTGAAGCAGCACGTTGTTAAACAGCATTCAGGTATTTGTCTAATATATGATCGATGTGGTGGTATTTTAAGTTCTGTACGGCACTTGCCTGAATGGCAGGAACCCTATGCATACCACCGTTACTGTGTGAGGCACCTGAAAGCCAATTTCCAGAAGAAATATCCTGACAAGGCCTTGCATATCTTAATGTGGATGGCCGCAACTGAGCACCAGCGGTGCAAATTCATGAGGCGCATGGAAGCGATCCGGCAGATTGATCAACGAGCATATACTTGGTTGATGGGACATGAGCTTCACATGTGGACATTGCATGCTGATGGCGGCAGACGATGGGAGCCCTGACTACAAATGTGTCGGAGTCATTCAACGGCTTGTTGAAGTCTGCCCGTGGATTGCCTGTCACTGTCATGGTCCACATGACATTCAAACAGAGTGCGGAGAGGTTAGTTCAAAGGCATGGAGCTGCATCGGCATTGATGGACAGGGGTGTTCAATTTATGCCAATACCAATGAGAAGATTTGAAAGGTATAGGAGGCGAGCACATTGGCATTCATTTTTACAGTACGATCATGACCGGGGTATTTTTGAAGTTAAGACTGCTATCCGCGGACACCATGGGAATAACCTACAGACGGTGAATGAAGCCAGAAGGTTGTGTTCATGTGGGAAATGGACCATCTACCACATGCCGTGCGCATATGCCTTGAAGTGCTTTCAACAAGTTGGTTTAGGGGCAACCAACTATATTGATAGGCAATACAGTGTTGTTGCATACGTAGGCACGTATAGTGGGCAGTTGCAGCCATTAGGTGCTGAGCATTATTGGCCACCGGAACCTTTTAAGATGGTGTGTAACAAGGACTATTTGCGCAAGCTGCAAGTGCAAAAGAGAACGCGTATACGGAACCAAATGGATATTGGTGATACCGTTTATACGCGTAAATGTTGCATATGCTCGCAAACAGGACACGACCGTCGTAAATGCCCTTCAGGTGGTGTGCGTGGCGGTGGTAATCCAACTCCTGGTGCAAGTTCGTCGAATGTACCCAACTATCAAGGATACCCTTAGTCTTTTGTTTTCGTATTGTTTTTTTGTAATACGTTTCGGTCCTTGTGTATGTTGCAATATCTATCAAATAAAATTATGTTCCATAATCTTGTTACATCTTATTTTTTAACCTCGCGCCTTTTGATATGGTTGTTCAAATATTAAACATATTGGTGTTTGTAAAGAAGACCAAGATTGTGGACCAAAAAAATCACATATTAAGAAATAAATTTAATATGTAAAGCGTGGTACTGAAAAAGATTGTCTTGTCGTAC
>NW_017670794.1:450689-454575 GCF_001879085.1 Nicotiana attenuata
CTTGCGTAGCGCCGTTATGATTAAATAATAAATTTCATCGATCACGCATTCGCTTGAGTAGCGCGACGGTTGACTTGTAAATTTTAAAGAGCTAATTTTCTCAAATGTAGTATTTTTTTTTTTAAAGTATTGCAAATAATTGATTGTCATGATTTCGGATTCGCTTGCGAGGCACAATTATGACAAATTAATTGATTATTTTTTATTCGATCACGTATTCGCTCGCGTAGCGTGGTTATGATATTTTTTATATTAATCAAAAACATTCTTTGATTTCTCTAATAATCAAGAGATAAAAGCGGATAGGTACAACATGAAAATAATATAAATCACAGTTTGTCCAAAATTAATTCAAGCCAAGTTTAAGTCAATAAAGCGACCGTGCTAGAACCACGGGACTCGGGGAATGCCTTATACCTTCTCCCCGGTCAACAGAATTCCTTATCCGAACTTTATTTTCGCGGACCGATAAAAATAGAGTCAAACCTTCCTTTGACTAGGGATTCAAATAAATGGTGACTTGGAACACCGAAAAAATCAATTCCAAGTGGCGACTCTGAACAATAAAATAATCCCTACTCAAGTTTTTGTCACTTTAATTGGAAAAACTCTCTAACCCATACATACCTATATTTCGGGGGTAGGGGGTACAAAAAGTGGTGTGACAGCTCTGGCGACTCTGCTAGGGACATAATCAGAATTCGAGCTTGTACATGTTGACTTTTATTTGGCTTTATTAATTTTGTATATACTGTGACTTATTTGGGCATAATGTGCTATTTATTTTCTTTTTACCGCTTTGATATTGTTGAACTGTACATATAAACTGTCTTCTCACGCACCCCCTCTGAGTCTTCTTGAAATTAAAAATTGGGCATTTGCTTGACATAGCCCGCTTTCTTTGAGATAGCCGAGGTGCTTGTCACCCGGTGAAGGATTTTAGTCACACATGTTTTAGGCGGGGAGCACCACCAGTTAAGCCGGAAAGCAATGCTACCGGTATACTGACCCTCCTCGGCTCGAGTTGTCCGCTCGAGTAAGCCAGTCTAGATACTTTCTCCAATAAGATTTAAACCTAGAAGAACAAACCTCATGCCGGATATCCCTAGTAGGTTCGCTTTATTTGCATCACGTCCATTTGACTTAGCGAAACTCGGCACAGGGGCCGGGTCCGTATAAGACAGATATCCTCTTCGAGACCATCATGTTCATGTATGTGCTACTTGATACATCATTTGGAAGGCTTACTTGCAATGTCGACCGGTCTTAAAAAAAAAAAAAAAAAAAATTAGTGTAATTATTAGAAGTAAAAAAAAAAAGAGAGAGAGAGAAAAAAGAATAATTCTCCTAGTTTAGTGCAAATGAACCTTTTTCTAAAAAAGAAAGAATATATATATATATATGTAATAGTCTGGTGTGAGTTGTAAAGATTAATTTTTCAAAAAAAAAAATAATAATAATAATAAATAAAAAGGGTACTTAGTTTTACCGAACTACGCGGGTTCGATTCTCACCGGATGTGAGATACGTAGGCAACCTCCATCGGGTTCAGCCCACATTTTTCAAAAAAAGGGGGGAGCATAGAATTCCGCGTGTGCATAATATTTTCGAAAAAAAAGGGAGAGACTATTTTGGTCAAATGCCGAAGGGCCATTTTTGTGCAAAAAAAAAAAATAGTTACTTTATCCATATTTATTCACCTTTTACCATTTTGCCCTTATGTCTGGCCATTTTTATCGAAGAAACTTTAAACCTTTCCGGAAGTACCGAAAGACTGTTTTTTGCAAAAGTAACCATTTTTTATCTAGTTTTGTCTTGTTTCTTTTTCTGAAATAGCTTTGGAACCCCTCTAGGAGTAACAGAGGGTCATTTTTGTAAAAATAGTTTTTATTTATTATTTTTTCTACTTTTATCATTTTGTTCCCGTGTTCGGCTGTTTTTGCTGAGACATCCTTTATGCCTTCTATGGAAGTATCAAAGGGCCGTCTTTGTAATAATAGCCATTTTTCCATTATAATCATCTCAACTTTTGTGTCCGGTAACTTCAAAAAATATTTTGCAAAAAAAAAATAATAATAATAAAAAAAAACTAAAAAAAATAAATAAATAAATAAATAAAGATCGAGTCCTAAAATTGGCCAAAATAATAATAATAATAATAATAATAATAATAATGAGTTGTCATAATTTGCATGTAGTTTAGGTAAGTCCTAACCTTTTTTATCTTATTCAGGATCACCATGAGTTCTCCACTAAGAAGCAGTCAGAAAAGGGTAAGGGACGAGACACCTCCAATGTTCTTAATCAGAGATAAGACCCCGAGCAGTCTCTGTAATTGGTGGGCTAGTTTTGCTACATGGGAACGGAATCGAGTATTTAAGCACCTCAAGTTCCTCACAAACATCATGGGAATTAAGCCTAACAGAGATTTAATCGAGTCTGTAGTGGGTTTTTGGGACCCCGCAAACAATGTCTTTAGGTTCAAAGATTGTGAAATGACGCCCACATTAGAAGAATTAGGTGGGTTCACCGGATTGGGGAGAGACCTTCGTGGGAAAAAGCCTGCTGCTCCGAGAAAAGTTGGTGTGAACAACTTTTTAAAGAAATTATGCCTCCGTCGAATTCCAATGGTTTGCTTCAACGAAGGTTGGGTTCAGTTGGAATATCTCTATGACAGGTTTGGGGACAAGAAAGGGTTTGAAAATTTCTCGGGCATAGAATTCGTCAACCAGTTAAGTTACGACGCTTGGAGGGAGTTGAGAATCTTCGCGTTCATGATATCATTTCTAGGGATCATGGTCTTTCCAGAGCGTGGTGGGCACATCAGAATTTGATTGGTTGCGGTAGTCTCATATTTGCAAAGTAGCGAGGATCATACCATTCTTCCCATGATTTTGGGAGATATTTTTCGAGCTTTGACCCGATGCCAAGAGGGTGAAGATTACTTCGAGGGATGCAACATTCTGCTGCAGATGTGGTTCATAGAGCACCTTTTATCATCATCCAATGGTAATAAATTTCAATGAAAACTGGCTGAATTACATTGGATGTCACCCAGGCAGGGCCGCAAGTTGTAATCTTCCAGATGGGGTGAGGGCCTGGCGGAAATTACTTGGTTCATTGAATGCGGATAGAATCACTTGGAGCTATTATTGGTTCCCTTCTGCTAGGGTCATGCATATGTCGACATATCGCCATTTCTTCATACTCATGGGTTTCATAGGTTTCCAACCCTACGCGCCCCTTCGCGTCATGCGCCAGCTAGGGAGAGAGCAAAGAGGCCCCCGATTGAAGACATGCGTCCGTTCGTGTGGGAATTCAAGGGAGAGGAACCTCCAAGGGAGTCTTATGCACAAAAGGTTTGGTTTGGTGGTCGATTTTCTGATATAGACGAGATGGTAGTTGATCGTGAACGTGGGGAGGTAAGCCTCGCATACCTTGAGTGGTTTCACAACCAGGCTATCCCCGAGCAAAGGCCAGAAAGATCCATACAGCATGCAGTTGATTGGGAGGAAGAGATAGAGGCCAGAGTTAGAGATACCAAAAGGGAAGTGGCACAAGAGTTCTAGTCTCGTATTGACACTTTACAAGAAGATAAGGGAATTCTGGAGACAGCCATGGACATACAACAGGCTGATTTTGAGCGGGAAAAGGCTCAGTGGGCACGAGAGAAGCAAGCACTCCAAGCCCAAATTCAAAAGAAGAACATAGTCTCAACCGCTCAGCAACAAGAAGAGAGAGAAGCCCAGTTCAGGGTAGTCCGTGATCACGAGCGTAGAGGTTTTGCTCAGTTAATCCAAGGTCTGAGGGATCAGATAGGGGGAGTTGAGTCAAGCAAGGAGAGCCAGATCGCGGAGTTTGAAATAGAAAGACATCACTACCAGAG
>NW_017670795.1:0-6978 GCF_001879085.1 Nicotiana attenuata
TTTCACCTTTATTCCTCCTGTTGCGGCGTGCAACCCGATCCCAACATATATATATATATATATATATATATATATATATATATATATCAGCACCAAACACAAAGAATAAGAACAAGAGTTTCACAAGCCAACTTAAATTTCCCACATTACTTATACCTCAATCCACACTATGGAATATCACTACGATTATGAAGCTTTACCAATGGAAACTACTCAGCGATACCAACCAAGGTGCACCATAAGGCACCAATAAATCAATATAAGCCAACAATGTAATAAAATGAAGCTGCGAGACCAATAATACTCTAACGGGAACATCAATAGTTAACATTAAGCAATTAAACATGGAAACATTTATGAGAAAGTAGCAATTAAGTTATGGAAACAATTATGAGCAAGAAGCAATTAAGACATGGAAACAATTATGAGCCAGAAGTAACTAAGACATGGAAAGAGTCATGAGCAAGAAGCAATTAAGACATGGAAACAATTATGGCCAAGTAGCAATTAAGACAAGGAATAGTGTATTAGGAAACGGAAAAAGGGAATGGGCTAAACAAGTAATTTGGTGACGCATAAGTACTCGTCACCAGACCTATACGTCACACAGATGATATTTCACATAGAAAACAAGACGGGGATCCCAAGTCCCTCGAGTCAAGGTTAGACCAAACACTTACCTCAAGCCAACCGGTAATTCAACAGTCAACCCCGCTTTACCTCTCGATTCCACCACCAATTCACTCGTATCTAGCCACAATTAATTTAATAACATCAATAAATGCTAAATAAACCAATCTAATGCATGAATAAAGATTTCCCAATGTTTTTCCCAAAAGTCAAAAATCGACCCTGAGCCCGCTTGGTCAAAACTTGAAGTTCGAATCAAAACCCGATTACCCATTCACCCACGAACTCAAATATGCAATTGGTTTTGAAATCCGACCTCAATTAGAGGTCCAAATCCCCAAAATTTGAAAATCCTAATTTCTACCCAAGAACACCCAATTTCCCATGAAAACCCCTTGTTTTTGAAGTGAAATCATGTAAAAAGATAAATTAGAATGAAAAAGATGAGATAGAAATTATTTACCTATGATTTGGAGAAGTTTGGGTCTTTAACAAATCGCCTAGGGATGTTTAGGGTTTGAGAGCATTGAAAAATGGTGAAAATCCCGTCTGAAATCTCACTTAACAGGCTGCAGTTATCATAATTGCGATAAGGGGTTCACAATTGCGGGATGGAGCGACACAAGTTCTTTTGGGAATTCAAGAGAAGGTCATGGCGAGACGAGGCGTTTATCATTACGATAGGTGTGAAGTGGAAGTGCAGTGATGTATGCAGCTGAGAGGCAAAAAAAAAAGCTTTGAGTATAGCCATGGATTCTTTTATAAGACTTCAAGAAATTTCGCAAGAAATCTCTCAAGTGTCGTGTACCTATTATGGAAAGCTTTTGGACTCTGTCTCTTTTGCTTTCGTTGCAAGGTCCTGTAGAAATTTGTGCTCAAAACCTAGTAGCTCGTAGGGTCAGGTTCTGAATATGTGTTGGGAATGTGTAAAAACTCTTCGCGGCGAGCTTCCTCGCGGTTCGGACCCATTGTACTGATCTAAGTATTTAAAAATCAAAGAATCAAGTTTTCCAAAAATGTGCTATTTTGCGGTCCAGAATGCGGTCCCAAATCATGTATGCGGACCGCATTTCTGCCGCAGATTGAGTCAGTGGTTTGGTTAAAATTAAGGTCAAAATGCGGTCCATTATGCGACCGCATAACTGATATGCGGACCGCATTTCTATCGCAAAGTGAGTCGATGTGTCAGTCAAATTTGAGGTCAAAAATGCGGTGCATTATGCGACCGCAAACCGTATATGCGGACCGCATTTCCGCCGCATACCCAAACAGTGGAATCAGGTTTTGGAACACTTTTTGCGGTCCATTCTGCGGACCGCATTTTGGATCTGCGATCGCAAAGTGCGATCGCATATCTGACTCGGGTACCTATTTTTCTAAATTTTAAACCCGACCCCCTTTTTAATAAAATACCCTAACCCCTCATTTTAACGAGTCTTCTGAAAAAAATAAGAGAGAGGAAGAGAGGGTTCTTGAGAGAGAAAGTCATCTTCATCCAATTTGATTCTTCAAAACTATCCGGGCCGGGGAATTTCAAAGTGATTATCTTCATCCCCATCCTTGCAGGTAAAATCCCTAACCCTTTTTCATTGATTTTCAGGTTTAAACTAAGGGGGAGGGGGGGTTTCATGCATTGATTCTTGAAAATAATGGTTGAAAACATACATGCATGCCTTTTTAAAACCTAAAATCTAGTAAAAAAAGGAATTGGGTAGGAGTAAAGAATTGTACAAGAGGGGTTGATAACCTAAATAAGTTTGAGTAGCAATTATGAACTTCAATTCTAAGTCATATGTGTTAACTTGTGCTCTAGATTGACGCTGCTAGACTATTTGGTGAATTGAAAATAGAAGTTAAAAGGGGAATTCGGCTCCACGTATGTATGGCTAACGTTGACCTTTGTAAAATCACCTTGTTTGGTGTACGAATATTTGGTATGTGATATCTACGAGGATTATGTGTCAAATTCTTGTGATTGGTATGATTTGAGTGTCCGTGGTTAAGTCTCCCGATATAATAGTGTAAGTAATTGGCAATAAACCAACTGTGTGATTGTGAAAGTGTTATGTGGTAAGAGCTGAGAAACAAATGATGGAAGGAAACCGTAAATGATGCAATTGGAACAACTATGGTAATAACATATATGGCTTGTCGTGGGCAATTATCGTTGTGGCATAAAATGCATATGAGTTATTGAGTATGATGGAAATGGTATTGATGGTTATGGAAATTCTTTGTATATTGTTGTTGTTGTTATTCCTTGAGAATTGTTGTTGTAGTTCTTGAGAATTGTTGTTGTTGTTCTTTGTGAATTGTTGTTGTTGTTGTGTTGTTTGTGAATTGTGATTGTTCGGTGGGATCGGGTTGCGCGCCGCAACACGATGTAATAAGGTGTGGGTTGTGGTGATAAGGGTGGCCGAGGTAATAAGGGTGGTCGAGGTAATAAGGGTGGAAAGTGATCGAAATCACTATTGAAATGAAAATATGAGAAAGTTGTGAAATCATTGATGTGAAAATGTTGAAGGGGAAATGGAGAGATTGTAAACTTGTTTGGCTTGATTGTTCCTTTCGTGTGTATTTAATTGTTGATTCCATTGCTACTTGTTACTTGTGTATTGTTTGAGTTTGCTTAGGGCAAAGTTTGTTCATATATACCAGTACAATTCAAATGTACTGACGTCCCTTTTGCCGGGGGCGCTACATTCGTGTTATGATTGTAGGTGGATCCATAGCAGGTACTCCAGCCCACCGACCGTAGCTCCCCTTCACTTTCCGTCAACTGTATTGGTGAGCCCCTTTCCTCTCGGGGCCCTGCGTGGCTCATGCCGCTTTTATTCCGGAGTCATGTTTTGGGTATTTGTGTAAGGTATAGCCGGGGCCTTGTTACCGGCAAGTATTGTATTATCCTTTGTATCCTTAGAGGCTCCGTAGACAGTAAATGTGGGTTACGAACTTATGTAAATATGTATTTTGTATGTTGGGCGATGTAAGTTGTAAACCTCATTAAGTAACCATGTATGTCATGTATGTTTTGTAAAAAGGTGTTTTAATTATAAATGGCTAATTCGTTGATTAATGAGCAATGAAATATGGGGTAACGCGTGGGATAGGAAAGGCACCCAGGTCCGCTTGACTGGGGCTACCCGATCGGGCGCCGGTCATGTCCCTCGGTTTGGGGCGTGACAAACTTGGTATCAGAGCCTAAGGTTTTAAAAGATTCCTAGGATGTCTCAGAGCCGTGTCTAGTAGAGCCCTTCTTATCGGTGTGTTGTCGACCACATCTATATGTAGGGGGCTGCATGGACATTTAGGAAATTACCCTCTTCTTTGTTATTCTATATCGTGCGGTGAAGTGAAAAGTGGAAGTATATATGTCTAACTCGTGCTTTGTTCCGAATTTTTCAGTAATGGCACCTAAGAAGAGAGCTAGACTCGGCCTTGGGGCCAATGCCACCCCAAGTGAGGCTATGAATCATGTACCTGATGCCGTGGGTGAGAGTGACTCCCCGGTCTTGAATCTACCTGGCCTATCTATCCCAGACCAGAGTGTTCATGTTCCTGCTGCGGCAGAGGGTGCTACCATCCCTCCCGCCGATATTCCTGATTCTGATACAGTTCCAGCTTCCTATCCCGGGGTTCCTGATGGGGACCTTAGAGGAGCCATCCGTATGTTGACCCAGTTAGTGGGCGCTCAGGCCTAGAGATCTCATGAGGCCCCTATATCCTCCAGCGGACAGGGAGATTCCGCCAACTCCAGAGTCAACCAGTTTCTGCGGTTAGCCCCTCCATAGTTCTCAGGCACAGACCCAGAGGCCGATCCGCAGGATTTCCTTGATGAGATGTACAAGACCCTTCGAGTAATGAAGGCTTCAGAGATGGAGGGAGTTGAATTGGCTTCATACAGGTTGAGGGGAGCAGCGTATTCGTGGTTAGAGATGTGGGAGGATTCCCGTGGGGAGGGAAGACCTCCGGCTAGATGGGATGAGTTTGTAGATGCATTTATGGACCATTTCTTGCCTGCCGAGACGGTGGCAGCCCGTGCCACTGAGTTTGAGGTCATCAAGCAGGGCAGTATGAGTGTTTAGGAGTACCACATGGAGTTTGTGAGATTGTCCAAGTATGCTCCTCAGTTAGTGTCGACCATGGATGCTCGAGTTCGGCGATTCGTTCAGGGTCTTAGTCCCTTAGTGGTGAATGAGGCTGCTACAGCGGCCTTACACTCGGATATGAATTATGGGAAGATTGTGGGATTCGCTCAGGCCATAGAGGCTAGAAAATTGAAGATACGGGCGAAAAGGAAGAGTAACAGCAGGGCCCGATCAGTGGGTCACTCGGGGAGATCAGCTCAGGGGGGAGGGCCATCAGGGCCGTCCCAGTCATATTCTCAGTCCTCAGCGAGTGCACCACCATCTGTGCACAGTTATCAGCAGAGCAGTCACTTGAGACCAGGTTCAGATGGTAGAAGATCCCATCAGTCCGGCCGTTCGAGAGGGAGATCACAGTAGCAGGGGAGGGCTCCATGCCCCAAGTGTGGGAGATTTCATACAAAGACTTGTTATTTGGATATCCCGGTGTGTTTTAGATGCGGGGTGAGAGGTCATATCCAGCGGGACTGTCGTGCGCCCAGCCAGGGCATGGGTAGGGGATTCGCTCAGTCATCCGGTTCTTCAGTCGCCACATCATCTGTGCGTCATCCAGCCCCAGCAGGGCGTGGTGCAGTTAGGGGTGGAGCTCGTGGTAGAGGTGGACCCAGCCTGTTTTATGCTTTAAGTGGTCGCCAGAGTGCAGAGGCTTCTGCAGATGTTGTTACAGGTATCTTGTCCGTTCAGGCTATTGATTGTTATGCTCTTATTGATCCGGGGTCCTCTTTGTCTTATGTCACCCCATTTATTGCTTCAAGTTTTGGGATAGAACCCGAACAACTTCATGAGCCGTTCTACGTATCGACTCCGGTGGGTGATTCTATCACAGCCTCACGAGTTTATAGGAATTGTGTTGTCACGGTATGTGGTCGTGTTAGCACGGCCGATCATATCGAGCTTGGAATGGTGGATTTTGATGTGATTATGGGTATGGACTGGCTTTATTCGTGCTTTGCTAAACTTGACTGCCGAACGAGAGCCATGAAACTCGAGTTCCCTAATGAGCCAGTTATTGAGTGGAAGGGGAATGGTGTGGTGCCAAAGGGTTGGTTTATTTCCTACCTTAAGGCTTCGAAGATGATCAAGAAGGGGCGTATCTATTATTTGGTCCGGGTGGCGGACAACGCTTCAGAAGTGTCTACCCCCCGAGTCCGTGCCAGTCGTGAATGAGTTTCTTGAAGTGTTTCCGGACGAGCTTCCAGGGATTTTGCCAGATAGGGAGATTGATTTCGGGATTGATGTATTGCCAGATACGCAGCCAATATCTATTCCACCGTACAGAATGGCTCCAGCAGAGTTAAGGGAGTTAAAGGAGCAGCTGAAGGATTTGTTAGAAAAGGGGTTTATACGGCCGAGTGTGCCACCGTGGGGTGCTCCGGTTCTCTTTGTCAGGAAGAAGGATGGGTCGCTCCGGATGTGTATTGATTATCGTCAGCTCAACAAAGTCACCATCAACAATAAATATCCCTTGCCTCGGATAGATGACTTGTTCGACCAATTGCAAGGTGCATGGTTCTTCTCCAAAATTGATCTACGGTCCGGGTATCACCAATTGAAGATTAGGGAGCAGGATATTCCCAAGACCGCTTTCAGAAATCGCTATGCTCACTTTGAATTCTTGGTCATGTCGTTTGGGCTAACCAACGCCCCGGCAGCTTTTATGGATATTATGAATCGGGTCTTCAAGCCATTTCTAGACTCCTTCGTGATTGTTTTCATTGATGACATCCTTGTTTATTCGCGGAGCCGGGAGGATCATGCCGGTCACCTCAGGGCAGTTTTGCAGACTCTTCATCAACACCAGTTGTATGCTAAATTTTCGAAATGTGAGTTTTGGTTGGAGTCCGTTGCCATTTTGGGGCATGTTGTTTCTAGTGAAGGGGTTCAGGTAGACCCCCAGAAGATTGCAGCAGTGAAAGATTGGCCTAGACCCACGACCCCGACGGAGATTCGTAGCTTCTTGGGTTTAGCAGGGTATTATCGGAGGTTTGTGGAGGGATTCTCTACCCTCGCCTCCCTATTAACTAAGTTGACGCAGAAAGTAGTTAAGTTCCAATGGTCCGACGCTTGTGAGAAAAGTTTTCAGGAATTGAAGTCAAGGTTGACCTCGGCACCAATATTGACCTTGCCGGAAGGCACGGAAGGATTTGTGGTTTATTGCGATGCCTCCAGGGTTGGTTTGGGGTGTGTGTTAATGCAACATGGG